>NC_091198.1:6743163-6758163 GCF_040958095.1 Procambarus clarkii | reverse complement strand
TGAGACAGGAGAGGGGGACCACGGCTGGGACAGGAGAGGGGAACCACGGCTGGGACAGGAGAGGGGGACCACGGCTGGGACAGGAGAGGGGAACCACGGCTGGGACAGGAGAGGGGAACCACGGCTGGGACAGGAGAGGGGGACCACGGCTGGGACAGGAGAGGGGAACCACGGCTGGGACAGGAGAGGGGAACCACGGCTGAGACAGGAGAGGGGAACCACGGCTGGGACAGGAGAGGGGGACCACGGCTGGGACAGGAGAGGGGAACCACGGCTGGGACAGGAGAGGGGAACCACGGCTGGGACAGGAGAGGGGAACCACGGCTGGGACAGGAGAGGGGGACCACGGCTGGGACAGGAGAGGGGAACCACGGCTGGGACAGGAGAGGGGGACCACGGCTGGGACAGGAGAGGGGAACCACGGCTGAGACAGGAGAGGGGAACCACGGCTGGGACAGGAGAGGGGGACCACGGCTGGGACAGGAGAGGGGAACCACGGCTGGGACAGGAGAGGGGAACCACGGCTGGGACAGGAGAGGGGAACCACGGCTGGGACAGGAGAGGGGGACCACGGCTGGGACAGGAGAGGGGAACCACGGCTGAGACAGGAGAGGGGAACCACGGCTGGGACAGGAGAGGGGAACCACGGCTGGGACAGGAGAGGGGGACCACGGCTGGGACAGGAGAGGGGGACAACGGCTGGGACAGGAGAGGGGAACCACGGCTGGGACAGGAGAGGGGAACCACGGCTGGGACAGGAGAGGGGAACCACGGCTGGGACAGGAGAGGGGAACCACGGCTGGGACAGGAGAGGGGAACCACGGCTGGGACAGGAGAGGGGGACCACGGCTGGGACAGGAGAGGGGAACCACGGCTGGGACAGGAGAGAGGGACCACGGCTGGGACAGGAGAGGCGGGACTGCAGGAGGCGGCCCGGGCCTCATCCCCACTATAGCTGGATAACGCAAAATGTCGCTATTTAATTTACACAAGGAAGCGGAATTTCCGAGGTGTAGTCAACTTAGCTGAGAGAGACGGCAAGTTAGTGCCGTCTTAACATGAACGAGGTGCAATAGGTAGTTAAACGCTATCTTCCCCCCAACCTGTTCTTCTTCTTCCTGGTTATATCTACATTTCCGGCGAAGGGGCAGTAAAGTGCTACTCACGACCTCTGGCGATACATTCGTCAGACGGAAGGTGGAAGTCGTGTGTTCTGCCTCGCTTCTACACCCTCTCTTGTTTCTCACTTTTTCATTCTGTTTCTTATCCTCACTTTAATCCTTTTCTTTACGATATATTATCTAACTCACTTTGTTCCTACGCTAAAAATGGGAAGACAAATGAAGAGAGTTGTAACGGCGGGTTGCTGTAGAGACGAATACCTGGTTGATGGGGTTCTGGGAGTTCTTCTACTCCCCAAGCCCGGCCCGAGGCCAGGCTCGACTTTTGAAATGGAATTATCAGGGGGTAAAGCGCGAAGGCATTGCAACTATATAGCACATGGGCAGGGTCAGGATAAGGATTTGGGATGGGATTGGGGGCAGGAATGGTGCCCAACCACTTGGACGGTCAGGGCTCAAACGCCGACCTGAATGAAGCTAGACCGTCGCTCTACCGTCCAGCCCAAGTGGTTGGGCAGCTTGGTCCAACTGGGTGTTGCTTGGAGCGGCCCGCAGGCCCACATATCCACCACAGCCCGGTTGGTCCGGGACTTCTTGAAGAAAACAATCTAGTTTCCTCTTGAAGATGTCCACGGTTGTTCCGGCAATATTTCTTATACGCGCTGGGAGGACGTTGAACAACCGCGGACCTCTGATGTTCATACAGTGTTCTCTGATTGTGCCCATGGCACTTCTGCTCTTCACTGGTTCTATTCTGCATTTTCTTCCATGTCGTTCACTCCAGTATGTTGTTATTTTACTGTATAGATTTAGGACCTGGTAGATTTGTATGTAGATTTGTTACCTGTGTTGATTTGGGACCTGTGTAGGTTTGGGACCTAATATTTGGGACCTGGAATATTGGCCTGAGTGATACTTTAAGTAGCCAGGCATCACTAAGCTTACAAATTATATATGGAAAGTGTTGATGGACCCTTTCCCTCACTGGCTCGGGCTGGGAGACAACTCGTCACTCATCGTTGCTCGTTTGGCTTATTACGGTGACCAACGTACCAAATGCAACTTATTACGAAAAGCAGCAGCTCACAAATTTACACATTTTCTATGAATCTAGCCCACCTTAAGGTTAGGTGGGTTGCTTGGGTTCGCATGTTCCTGGTTAGGAGTACGGATTTTGAACGGAGTGGCAAATCAAGACAATATACTGAAGAGTTGCAATACATAAGAAGGGGAGCAGAACGGCTTATACCTCACTAGTACAGAAATGACGTACAATGCAAGGTAACTTGACCTATATTACAAGGTAACTTGACCTACATTGCAAGGTAACTTGACCTACATTGCAAGGTAACTTGACCTACATTGCAAGGTAATTTGACCTACATTGCAAGGTAACTTGACCTACAATGCAAGATAACTTGACCTACATTGCAAGATAACTTGACCTACAATGCAAGATAACTTGACCTACATTGCAAGATAACTTGACCTACATTGCAAGATAACTTGACCTACATTGCAAGGTAACTTGATCTACATTGCAAGATAACTTGACCTACATTGCAAGATAACTTGACCTACATTGCAAGATAACTTGACCTACAATGCAAGATAACTTGACCTACATTGCAAGGTAACTTGACCTACATTGCAAGGTAACTTGACCTACATTGCAAGGTAACTTGACCTACATTGCAAGGTAACTTGACCTACATTGCGAGATAACTTGACCTAACTGGCAACGAAACTTTACATAGATTGCAAGGTAGTTTAACTTACGCTGCAGTAGCGTGTTGAGAGCTCAGGTCTAGACAGCCGTGGGACGTTGCTGAGAATTTCATCCCAAATGTAAACAAATAAAGACCAATGGCGGGAAAAAGGCCCAGATTTAGGTAACATTATTACCAGAGGAAACACATGACACTATTATGCCTATATTTGTAATAGCAAGGGATATGAGGACATTGAGCTCCGATGTGAGGACAAGGATCCCGGATACGAAGTCAAGGAGCTCGGATATGAAGACGGATATGAGCTTGGATATGAGTACGAATTGAAGGAACGGTGCCCAACCACTTTGGTATCAGCTACGGGGATCGAGCTACGGCCTTGCAAGAAGCTAGGCCGTCGCTCCACCGATCTTTACAAGTGAGTGGACAATGATGGAAAAGACTGAGGAAAAGACTCCGGGAGTGAGAATCGTGTTGTTGAAAATTACACGAAGCTTTTGAGCCCATTATGTGCCTCCATGAGCTTGCCCACTACCGCTCACAGCATGGGTATGGGGCCCACTACCACTCACAGCATGGGTATGGGGGCCCACTACCACTCACAGCATGGGTATGGGGCTCAATACCACATACAGCATAGGTATGAAACCCACTAACGCTCATAGGATGGGTATGGGGCCCACTACCACTCACAACATGGGCATGGGACCCACAACCACTCACAACATGGGCATAGGCCCACTACCACTCACAACATGGGCATGGGGCCCACGACAGCTCACAACATGGGCATGGGACCCACTACCACTCACAACATGAGCATGGGGCCCACGACAGCTCACAACATGGGCATAGGGCCCACTACCACTCACAACATGGGCATGGGGCCCACAACCACTCAACACATGGGCATAGGGCCCACTACCACTCACAACATGGGTATGGGGCCCACAACCACTCAACACATGGGCATAGGGCCCACTACCACTCACAACATGGGCATGGGACCCACTACCACTCACAACATGGGCATGGGACCCACTACCACTCACAACATGGGCATGGGACCCACTACCACTCACAACATGGGCATGGGACCCACTACCACTCACAACATGGGCATGGGACCCACGACAGCTCACAGGACGGTTGTGTGCTGCATAATAACCGAACATTATGCGAAGCTTTTGAGTGCAGTTGATGGAAGAGGATTTAAGGTCGGTTGGCCCTGTTATTCTGACTGTAAATCTTGGAGCAGTATTCCGTGTCAGGGGTGGCAAGGCCTTCTGAAAGCTGAACAAAAGACACTCACAGGGACGTTTGCGAAGGAATCAGGAAGGATAAACACAAGACTGTTACCATATGCGAGCGGTCGTTGTTTGACGAGTTTAGTGGAGCCTTTTCTTGAAAGATATGTTGGCTAACGTTTACTGTAATAATATTACCATGGTTATATCTTGAGGTTATCTTGAGATGATTTCGGGGCTTTTTAAGTGTCCCCGCGGCACGGTCCTCGACCAGGCCTTCACCCCCAGGAAGCAGCCCGTGACAGCTGACTAACACCCAGGTACCTATTTTACTGCTAGGTAACAGGGGCATAGGGTGAAAGAAACTCTGCCCATTGTTTCTCGCCGGCGCCTGGGATCGAACCCAGGACCACAGGATCACAAGTCCCGCGTGCTGTCCGCTCGCCCGACCGGCTCCCCATGACTAGACTTACAATGCCAGCAAGTCCAGTCTTGCATTACAGGCAAGGCTAGACTTACAATACTTAGATGATAAGACTTGCAACACCGGGGCGATGGGACTTGCGATACATGGGTTCAAAGTGATCCCGTGTTGAGTAGACTGCAACTTTCCTCTACGGTAAGACAAGTCCATATATTCACAGATGTGGTGCTTGCAATACCGTTAGGGAATCTTCCACGTTTCGAACATTACTTCTCAAAAACTTAAAGCCACATCAGATTTGAGATCATGAGGTAGAGGACCTCTATATTTTAAGTAAGTTCCAATTGTATAATTATTACTAAACACAAATCGAATGTTGATCAGTGGATGAACGTGTCCCCAGTGTTACGATGTTCTTTACGAACATGCTGGTGTTCTACACCCTGGAAAGATCATTTTGTATAATGAACATTTACGGACTTCACAAATGTTAACCAGATATGAACATTTGCCATATAAGAATTTCTTCAAAGTCTCACAGAACATTTAGTTTTAAAAAGTATTGGACTTAAGTTCTTGTGGGTACTTTGAATTCAAATACTTTTCCAAGCAAAAGTATCATAAACACTTGTAATACGGTAACATCCACACTAACAATAGACCACACTGAACCTTTGAAGATCCCTTAAGCCACTTAAAAGAAGCAAGTGACGCAGGTGAGAAGCCTCACTGATACCCTTGACTCTTTATGTGACAAGAGAATTATCACGAAGGAAAACGAATAGGCAGAAGAGGCGTCGTTGGTTTCCCAACGAAACAGAAATTGGAATAAGTGTAACATAAATATGACAATATATATATATATATATATATATATATATATATATATATATATATATATATATATATATATATTATATATATATATATTATATATATATATATATATATATATATATATATATATATATATATATATATATATATATATATATATATTATATATATATATATATATATATATATATATATATATATATATATATATATATATATATATATATATATATATATATTACATTATAGTATTGGAAAAAGGGAGAGAACAGAGGTTAAAATAACTCCCCCCAAAAAATACACAAGAATAACAAGAATTGCAGAAAAACTAAGATAATAAAGGCAATATAAGGAATAAGACGAAGGCACAAAAAACGGAGCCCCTGGTAATTTTGTGGAGCGGACTTGCCTAGTGGAGAGGAGCTGGAGGCAGTCCAGATGCCTCTTATTAATTCTCTTCCTTAAGGCGCCGTCGCACAGCCGCTGGGAGGCGTGTCTGCTCTTAGGCAAATTGCAGCTGTATCGCTCCAAGTTTATAAGACGTGTGGAAGTAGGCAAGCTCGAGAGGCTTCCATGCATAGTTTTGTGCGGAGCTTCTGGTAGACCACGAACAGGAAGAGGAGAAGGAAGGGGAGAAGGAGGAGGAGGAGGTTTAGAAAGAAGAGGAAGAGTAGGAGAAGGAGGAGGGGAGGAGAAAGGAGGGGCAGGAGGCAGATGGTAATTCGAGAGTAGGATGACGAGTAGGAACAAATGAAAAGGTTACTTATGGAAGGACAGGAGACAAGATATAGGAGAACTCTCTAACAGAAGATTAGAAGAGAACGAAATAAAACAGAGGAGAAAAAAATACGAAGAAAGAGAATGAGTGGAAAAAGAAAAAGTGACGGTAACAATATTAACAGAAAATACAGGACGAGTGAAGAGTCAGAATAAATAGAGAATAAGGAGATATGGAGAAGGAGAACATAGATGACAAGCGGAGAATGAGCTAGAAGAAGCTATAGTAAATGAAAAGGAATGTTAGAACTCGAGGAAGAGATAAGAGTCCGGAGAGAGAGTAATTTGGTCTTGGTTCAAGTCCTGGCCAGGGAGGACTGTCTGGACGTCAATCCTTCACTCTACTGTTCATCCCACACTATCTGGGCACCTGGTTGTAAACCGATTAACGGGTCATGTTCCAAGGAAAGCTAGTGGATAAGGCTTACCATGAGCTAAGGGAAGAGAAAGCTCTTAGCCTGCTAATGGAATTTAGCAAAAGTCGTCTCTTCCTGTACTCACCTGTGTAAAAAAAGGGAAAACAGAAAAGGATTAGAGATGGGAAGGGATAGAGGGGAAGGAGGTTACAAGATGGGAGGGAGGATGACGAACTAAGTGTAACATGGAAAGGAAAGCAGTAAAAGAAGACATAAGAGGGAAATGGAGAAATAAACGAGTGGGAACCTTAAGAAGACATTAAAAAGAGGTAGATGGAGGAGGAGGAACATTAAGATGAGGTATAAGGAGACGAGACAATAAGAGAGGGGGCAACAGGGAGGCGTGTTGGGCTGGTCTCATACACACACAGATGAAACTGGAGTATATAACAGTCCACCAAACATACGTGTAGTATAACCTTCCACACGAACCATCCCTTCTCACTCGCCTCCTCTCTTACACCTTCTCCAGTACCTTGGCTACCCAGCTCAGCCGCTCAGAGAGAGGCCAAAAACATAAATGTTTCTGTCAGCCAAAAATATTGCTGTTCACTAATACCCTAATTCAGCAGGTGTCTGTACCTTTCATAGATTATTACAGCATTTCATATTAAATTGAACATCATTGTGATTTCCCAATTGTGAATTACATTCCGGACTATATTCAGAACGGGATTTTACTCTCTGGTTGGTCAGTAGGCTCTTGTGATGGCTTTATTAACCCTCCAGGCGTTGAGGCACAGCGCCAGACCAAACCTGGACGCGTTCTATGAAGGTCCCTGAGTGGTATGCCCCAAAGGAAAATTAATTAATTTGTTCGGCCTGTGTATATTACGTTAGACTTGTATCCAGACCCCTGTAGTCCAACTACTGACCCTCCCCAGGGTCAGTAGTAGCCCCACAACAAACTGAGTACCGAACACGGCTATGTTCGGTACTCAGGAGCCCGTCCTGAGTACGGGCTAACATTTCCTGCTCTATGGACAGCTAGATCTTGCACACTGTTTTGATAACTCTTGGGGGAATCTTACGTAATTATACTTAATCGTGTGAGATGCGCCGATCCACTTAAGTAAATCTCCTCTTCTCTGACAGATGGAGGTGATGTCAGATTCACCATGTTCCGAATGTCGGCGATGTTGGGAATGTTTAAACATTGATATTCTGCAACCGTGTTGTTAGTTTTAGTTTAGTTCATTCATTTTGCAGCCCATACCCATCCTGTGAGTGGTAATGGGCCCTATACCCATCCTGTGAGTGGTAATGGGCCCCATACCCATCCTGTGAGTGGTAATGGACCCCATACCTATCCTGTGAGTGGTAGTGGACCCCATACCTATCCTGTGAGTGGTAGAGGACCCCATACCCATCCTGTGTGTGGTAGTGGACCCCATACCTATCCTGTGAGTGGTAGTGGACCCCATACCCATCCTGTGTGTGGTAGTGAGCCCCATACCCATCCTGTGTGTGGTAGTGGACCCCATACCCATCCTGTGTGTGGTAGTGGACCCCATACCCATCCGATGAATGGTAGTGGACCCCATGCCCATCCTGTGAATGGTAGTGGACCCCATACCCATCCTGTGTGTGGTAGTGAAAAAATGTTACACACACACAATGCGCTCAGAAACTGAGCCCCAAAATCCGTTTAGCTAAACAAGTGACATTACTGATGAGTTGCTTACATATTTAGTAACATGTAAATGTTTAATATTAACAGTGAAAACGCAGTTTATCTGATATAACCGTGACCTCAAAAGCACCCTAACATAACAAGTTTTAGTTTAATTTATTATTGATCCCTTTGCTATTCTTAAGAGACATACTGGTTTGTCACATAATAGGTGCAAGAACAAGGCCACAACGATCACTAAGCTGTCACAACAATGCTATGAATTGTTCCCCCGAGTGGTTTATGTGGGCGGCAGATTAGCCACCTAAAAACCTTCCTTCAGCTTCGACCAACATACTTCAAGTTACCTCGACGGTGCCATGTCCAGTAGACACTGTTTACTGTGATGATGCGTCACCCGTGGCTTAGCCTGGGCTCGACCTCTTCAACTTGTGGACTCCTAGGGTCTACGGGCTCACCATAGCCCGTGCTACTTGGAACTTTTGTTCCAGGTAGCGAATCTTAAACAACAACAACTCTTGAACTCAGCACACAGTTGAAGGTCCTAGCGTCGGACGAGGGCGGACGTCCCCGAGGGCGTCCAAGACAGCTTTTGTGTCTTCACCCTCTACCAGAGAAGATGCCGCTTCTGAATACTGTTTCAGTCAGGCTGCAGTCGGTTCAGTTAACAGCAGACTTCTATGTTACTGTCCCAAGAGTGACGGCTTCATCATTCTCACCGAATCTGATTCAGGATCACATGGACACTGGATCCTCTCCGATCTTAATCTTCCGACCAACGGGACAAGCTTTAACGATCTTAGGAGTTCGGGCAGTGTATCGTCGAACTCGGTTGATCCCGTCGATATTGGACGACAAGTGAGCTCTACCAGGCTAACCTCGGTCAGCGAAAATCTACATGTGAAACCATGAATAGCGCTGATTGGGTGTCGCAAACTCATTTGTCCAATCACAACTTGGTACGTGTCACCTGCTTTCTATTGGTTGTGACAGGTCACGTGATTGAAAAGCAAAATATCCGAAACATAATTGACTTGCATCAACTTTATTTTACACGAAAAATTGCGTTTATATTTACGCAAACTTTACTTAATCACATGAAAAAATGTTCACTTAATCAAATGAAAAAATGTTCACTTAATCACATGAAAAAAATGTTCACTTAATCACATGAAAAAATGTTCACTTAATCACATGAAAAAAATGTTCACTTAATCACATGAAAAAAATGTTCACTTAATCACATGAAAAAAATGTTCACTTAATCGCATGAAAAAAATGTTCACTTAATCACATGAAAAAAATGTTCACTTAATCACATGAAAAAATGTTCACTTAATCACATGAAAAACAATTCTACATCACATAATATTGTCCTTAATTAGGTGAGGGGAAACTGTTGTCCCTAGTGAGGGTAGGAGGACAGGAGTGAAAATTAAACAGAGGAAAAAATAACAACCATTGGTTATTCACAATATTTAAAAAATACTTTGCCTCAGTAAAACTAGTAAAGACGATTAATAAACAAAATGGCTTTTTCTAGCAGGTGTGTGTTTACAGGAGCGGTCAGTCACCTGTTCCAGCAGGTGTGTACACAGGAGCGGTCAGTCACTCGCTCCTGCAGGTGTGTGTACACAGGAGCGGTCAGTCACCTGTTCCAGCAGGTGTGTACACAGGAGCGGTCAGTCACCTGTTCCAGCAGGTGTGTACACAGGAGCGGTCAGTCACCTGTTCCAGCAGGTGTGTACACAGGAGCGGTCAGTCACCTGTTCCAGCAGGTGTGTACACAGGAGCGGTCAGTCACCTGTTCCAGCAGGTGTGTACACAGGAGCGGTCAGTCACCTGTTCCAGCAGGTGTGTACACAGGAGCGGTCAGTCACCTGCTCCAGCAGGTGTGTGTACACAGGAGCGGTCAGTCACCTGCTCCAGCAGCTGTGCATACACAGGAGCGGTCAGTCACCTGCTCCAGCAGGTGTGTGTACACAGGAGCGGTCAGTCACTCGCTCCAGCAGGTGTGTGTACACAGGAGCGGTCAGTCACTCGCTCCAGCAGGTGTGTGTACACAGGAGCGGTCAGTCACTCGCTCCTGCAGGTGTGCATACACAGGAGCGGTCAGTCACCTGCTCCAGCAGGTGTGTGTACACAGGAGCGGTCAGTCACCTGCTCCAGCAGGTGTGTGTACACAGGAGCGGTCAGTCACCTGCTCCAGCAGGTGTGTGTACACAGGAGCGGTCAGTCACTCGCTCCAGCAGGTGTGTGTACACAGGAGCGGTCAATCACTCGCTCCAGCAGGTGTGTGTACACAGGAGCGGTCAGTCACCTGCTCCAGCAGGTGTGTACACAGGAGCGGTTAGTCACCTGCTCCAGCAGGTGTGTGTACACAGGAGCGGTCAGTCACCTGTTCCAGCAGGTGTGTACACAGGAGCGGTCAGTCACCTGCTCCAGCAGGTGTGTGTACACAGGAGCGGTCAGTCACTCGCTCCAGCAGTTGTGTACACAGGAGCGGTCAGTCACCTGCTCCAGCAGGTGTGTGTACACAGGAGCGGTCAGTCACTCGCTCCAGCAGGTGTGTACACAGGAGCGGTCAGTCACCTGCTCCAGCAGGTGTGCATACACAGGAGCGGTCAGTCACCTGCTCCAGCAGGTGTGTACACACAGGAGCGGTCAGTCACCTGCTCCAGCAGGTGTGCATACACAGGAGCGGTCAGTCACCTGCTCCTGCAGGTGTGCATACACAGGAGCGGTCAGTCACCTGCTCCAGCAGGTGTGCATACACAGGAGCGGTCAGTCACCTGCTCCTGCAGGTGTGCATACACAGGAGCGGTCAGTCACCTGCTCCAGCAGGTGTGCATACACAGGAGCGGTTAGTCACCTGCTCCAGCAGGTGTGTACACAGGAGCGGTCAGTCACCTGCTCCTGTTACCCCACCCACCACATCTGAGCTCTTTCACAGTCTCCCATTACACGGTAAATCCATTTGACATTTCACCTTAAATAATTTATTTCCCGCGCGCTTGAGATTAATTAAAGGCAGAAATACTTCATTTGGAGTATTTTTAAATAAATCTGTAGCAGCAGTTATGGTGGTGCTAGATGTAGCGGCAGTTGTGGTGGTGCTAGATGTAGCAGCAGTTATGGTGGTGCTAGATGTAGCGGCAGTTGTGGTGGTGCTAGATGTAGCGGCAGTTATGGTGGTGCTAGATGTAGCGGCAGTTATGGTGGTGCTAGATGTAGCGGCAGTTGTGGTGGTGCTAGATGTAGCAATAGTAGTGTTGCTAGATGTAGCAGCAGTTGTAACGGTGCTAGATGTAGCAGTGATAGTGATGATAGCTGCACCAGTACTATTAGAAGCAGCTGAAGTAGCAGCAGTGGAAGAACTAGCAGTACTAAAAGTACTGAACGTCATAATAGCAGAGGAAGCGGGAAACAAATTACCACAACTAGCTATAATCCAGCAGAGGTGAGAGGCAGCAGTGTCATTAGCACTAGTTGCCCCTAGTAGCAGGAACAACAAGGCCAGCAATAACTGCAATAGCAGGAAAAATGAACGCCATGATAAGCCATTACATCCATCAATGTATCACGTCTTAAGTCAGGTGTTCTAGAGTAGAAATAAAACAACACGTGGATATTACCAATGAACATAACACCTGCAGTGACTGAAGGATGAGGTTGTAAAATAATTATGTAATCATGTTTGATACATTATAAAAATTTGTTTGGAACGAATTATAATGAAGTTTACAGATCAGCTCAGTTTGGTGACCCGTGATGGAAATGTTGCGCCTTTGTGCTGTACCATGGTGCAATTGTGCCAATATTGCAAGGGTGAGAGAGGGTCTTGTAACCTTTGATATGAGTGTTGTTCAGTAGTTGTTCAGGTTAGTTCATACACTGTGATGTGATGGAAGCCCCAGAGCAGTTTGTGTGTTAGTGGGAAGTTACAGAGCAGTTTGTGTGTTAGTGGGAAGTTACAGAGCAGTTTGTGTGTTAGTGGGAAGTTACAGAGCAGTTTGTGTGTTAGTGGGAAGATACAGAGCAGTTTGTGTGTTAGTGGGAAGTTACAGAGCAGTTTGTGCGTTAGTGGGAAGTTACAGAGCAGTTTGTGTGTTAGTGGGAAGTTACAGAGCAGTTTGTGTGTTAGTGGGAAGTTACAGAGCAGTTTGTGTGTTAGTGGGAAGTTACAGAACAGTTTGTGTGTTAGTGGGAAGTTACAGAGCAGTTTGTGTGTTAATGGGAAGTTACAGAGCAGTTTGTGTGTTAGTGGGAAGTTACAGAGCAGTTTGTGTGTTAGTGGGAAGTTACAGAGCAGTTTGTGTGTTAGTGGGAAGTTACAGAGCAGTTTGTGTGTTAGTGGGAAGTTACAGAGCAGTTTGTGTGTTAGTGGGAAGATACAGAGCAGTTTGTGTGTTAGTGGGAAGTTACAGAGCAGTTTGTGCGTTAGTGGGAAGTTACAGAGCAGTTTGTGTGTTAGTGGGAAGTTACAGAGCAGTTTGTGTGTTAGTGGGAAGTTACAGAGCAGTTTGTGTGTTAGTGGGAAGTTACAGAGCAGTTTGTGTGTTAGTGGGAAGTTACAGAACAGTTTGTGTGTTAGTGGGAAGTTACAGAGCAGTTTGTGTGTTAATGGGAAGTTACAGAGCAGTTTGTGTGTTAGTGGGAAGTTACAGAGCAGTTTGTGTGTTAGTGGGAAGTTACAGAGCAGTTTGTGTGTTAGTGGGAAGTTACAGAGCAGTTTGTGTGTTAGTGGGAAGTTACAGAACAGTTTGTGTGTTAGTGGGAAGTTACAGAGCAGTTTGTGTGTTAATGGGAAGTTACAGAGCAGTTTGTGTGTTAGTGGGAAGTTACAGAGCAGTTTGTGTGTTAATGGGAAGTTACAGAGCAGTTTGTGTGTTAGTGGGAAGTTACAGAGCAGTTTGTGTGTTAGTGGGAAGTTACAGAGCAGTTTGTGTGTTAGTGGGAAGTTACAGAGCAGTTTGTGTGTTAATGGGAAGTTACAGAGCAGTTTGTGTGTTAGTGGGAAGTTACAGAGCAGTTTGTGTGTTAATGGGAAGTTACAGAGCAGTTTGTGTGTTAATGGGAAGTTACAGAGCAGTTTGTGTGTTAATGGGAAGTTACAGAGCAGTTTGTGTGTTAATGGGAAGTTACAGAGCAGTTTGTGTGTTAATGGGAAGTTACAGAGCAGTTTGTGTGTTAGTGGGAAGTTACAGAGCAGTTTGTGTGTTAATGGGAAGTTACAGAGCAGTTTGTGTGTTAGTGGGAAGTTACAGAGCAGTTTGTGTGTTAATGGGAAGTTACAGAGCAGTTTGTGTGTTAATGGGAAGTTACAGAGCAGTTTGTGTGTTAGTGGGAAGTTACAGAGCAGTTTGTGTGTTAGTGGGAAGTTACAGAGCAGTTTGTGTGTTAATGGGAAGTTACAGAGCAGTTTGTGTGTTAATGGGAAGTTACAGAGCAGTTTGTGTGTTAATGGGAAGATACAGAGCAGTTTGTGTGTTAATGGGAAGTTACAGAGCAGTTTGTGTGTTAATGGGAAGTTACAGAGCAGTTTGTGTGTTAATGGGAAGATACAGAGCAGTTTGTGTGTTAATGGGAAGTTACAGAGCAGTTTGTGTGTTAATGGGAAGTTACAGAGCAGTTTGTGTGTTAATGGGAAGATACAGAGCAGTTTGTGTGTTAGTGGGAAGTTACAGAGCAGTTTGTGTGTTAGTGGGAAGTTACAGAGCAGTTTGTGTGTTAATGGGAAGTTACAGAGCAGTTTGTGTGTTAATGGGAAGTTACAGAGCAGTTTGTGTGTTAATGGGAAGTTACAGAGCAGTTTGTGTGTTAATGGGAAGTTACAGAGCAGTTTGTGTGTTAATGGGAAGTTACAGAGCAGTTTGTGTGTTAATGGGAAGTTACAGAGCAGTTTGTGTGTTAATGGGAAGTTACAGAGCAGTTTGTGTGTTAATGGGAAGTTACAGAGCAGTTTGTGTGTTAATGGGAAGTTACAGAGCAGTTTGTGTGTTAATGGGAATCTAGGATGTAGCAACTTTCAGGCATAAATTAAGTTATATAAAATAATAAAACTTAATAAAATAAAAACAAAATAGAGATAAATAAAATAATCATAATAAATAAAATAGAGATAGACGATTTTATGATTTTTGTTTAAAGTTTAGAATTCCAGAAAATTTCTTGCGTCAAGCTTGGAGGAGCCGGTCGGCCGAGCGGACAGCACGCTGGACTTGTGATCCTGTGGTCCTGGGTTCGATCCCAGGCGCCGGCGAGAAACAATGGGCAGAGTTTCTTTCACCCTATGCCCCTGTTACCTAGCAGTAAAATAGGTACCTAGGTGTTAGTCAGCTGTCACAGGTTGCTTCCTGGGGGTGGAGGCCTGGTCGAGGACCGGGCCGCGGGGACACTAAAAAGCCCCGAAATCATCTCAAGATAACCTCAAGATCTCAAGATAAGCCCCTAGTCAAAAATAGTCAGTTCTGAATGTTTAAGATATTATATGAAGAGAGATGATTTAGCAGTGATATATTATCTTATCAGTATATTTTGAAGTTCATCAATCCAATTACAGGTGAGGTCTCATAGTTGAATACATTTGTCAAGGTCACGACATTATATATAAAGCACTATGACTGTAGTGCCCAATCGTTTCTTCCCAACACGTTATAATTCAAGTTGTGTGTTCTCCTCGCATGAAGAAAGACAACCTCACCGTGCCCTGCCTGCTGGGTGGTGGCCAGCAACACCCCCAGATGGCCAGCAACACCCCCAGATGACCAGCAACACCCCCAGATGGCCAGCAACACCCCCAGATGGCCAGCAAC
>NC_091198.1:6560663-6740663 GCF_040958095.1 Procambarus clarkii | reverse complement strand
CACCAAAGAATCCAAGGAAAATTTGATAGAAATATGTGAGGTGATGTGAAGAATACATCTTAACGTTCAATCCTGACAAATATTCTGTGGCTGCTTCTAAGTCACATGACTCGTTCTATCGAGATCCCAAAACTAAAATTATTATGCAAAGAAATTCCAGAAAAGTTTCCTGAAAAATACCTGCGGTATATTGACCAGACCACACACTAGAAGTTGAAGGGACGACGACGTTTCGGTCCGTCCTGGACCATTCTCAAGTCGATCTTGAGAATGGTCCAGGACGGACCGAAACGTCGTCGTCCCTTCACCTTCTAGTGTGTGGTCTGGTCAACATACTTCAGCCACGTTATTGTGACTCATCGCCTGCGGTATATTGTATTCTCAAAGGACCCACTTGCCAATTTTTGTATATTATTCGAGATCAGAAAGACAGAGCAAACATCATTATGAGTGAATTTGATCATCTTGATTCCTGGTTGAATGTAAAGTTATTTAACAATGTCTAAGCTTGCAAGGATGTGAACTATGGGACCTACACAGTGATGACCTTGCTTGCCTGGCTATGGAGGTAATGTTCAAGGCGCTTGTTGGGAACCCATCCTCGCACACATCACAATCTCCTGCCTCACCTCACGTCCACACCCACACTTGCAGACGTAATTCACAAACGAGTATTATTTCATTTGAAAGGAATCACCCATCCAGCAAACTTAATCAACTCATTTTTTTCCCAGGAACTCACTGGTCTCTCCCACTTTTCCTGAAATATGAATTTAATTAAGATGTATAAAATGATATAGCAAGTATACAAGACAGAACAAAATAGTTGTCAGCACAGAGAGAGCAGGGAGGCCTCCAGCTGGATACATGGAATTATGAAGGACCTACTGTCACAAATAGATGGATTGCTGATTGACGTTTTAAGTCCTACTAAAGTCAGATCTTTATAATATGAGCTGTGTGTTTGAGAGTGACTTTGATCCGGGACAGCCTCAGAATCTCTTAATGTAGAATGCTGAGGGTGAGCAAATTTCTATAACTTCATAGTATTAAATTGATTTTAGTTCATATTAGTTTATAGTTTATATTATATATGAGAGTTTATATTAGTTTATAGTAGTTCTCTTTCTAAGTGACTTCTGATCATCCTAATTTTGCCTAATAAGTTATGTCAATATCCTTCTTAACGCCCTAATGGTAAACTATACATTGTTTTTTTTCTAATATATATCACTTTTCAAATTGTAAGCTAAATGTCTCTCACTTTATGCCAAAAAAGTAAGTTTGATTTAGACGGCCGAAGACCTGTTAAGTCCAGCCGGTATTACAGTGATCTCTAGGAGTTGGTACGGATAAAGTTTACGATTCTGAATACTATAAGTGAGAGAAGGCGGGTTATGGCGGTAGAAAATGTATGGGCATAAACAGCCCTCTCACTCTCCCCCAGCCCTCTCACTTCCCCTAGCTCTCTCACTCTCCCCCAGCCCTCTCACTTCCCCTAGCTCTCTCACTCTCCCCAGCCCTCTCACTCTTCCCCAGCCCTATCACTCTCCCCCGACCTCTCACTCTCCCCAGCCCTCTCACTCTTCCCCAGCCCTATCACTCTCCCCCCGACCTCTCACTCCCCCCAGCCCTCTCACTCTTCCCCAGCTCTCTCACTCCCCCCAGCCCTCTAACTCCCCCCAGCCCTCTCACTCTCCCCAGCCCTCTCACTCTCCCCAGCCCTCTCACTCCCCCCAGCCCTCTCACTCTCCCCAGCCCTCTCACTCTCCCCAGCCCTCTCACTCTCCCCCAGCCCTCTCACTCTTCCCCAGCCCTCTCACTCTCTCCAGCCCTCTCACTCTCCCCAGCCCTCTCACTCTCCCCAGCCCTCTCACTCTGCCCCAGACCTCTCACTCCCCCAGCCCTCTCACTCTTCCCCAGCCCTCTTACTCTTCCCCAGCCCTCTCACTCTCCCCCAGCCCTCTCACTCTGCCCCAGACCTCTCACTCTCCCCAGCCCTCTCACTCCCCCCAACCCTCTCACTCTGCCCCAGACCTCTCACTCTCCCCAGCCCTCTCACTCCCCCCAACCCTCTCACTCTCCCCAGCCCTCTCACTCTCCCCAGCCCTCTCACTCTCCCCAGCCCTCTCACTCTCCCCAGCCCTCTCACTCTCCCCAGCCCTCTCACTCTCCCCAGCCCTCTCACTCTCCCCAGCCCTCTCACTCTCCCCAGCCCTCTCACTCCCCCAGCCCTCTCACTCTCCCCCAGCCCTCTCACTCTGCCCCAGCCCTCTCACTCTCCCCAGCCCTCTCACTCTGCCCCAGACCTCTCACTCCCCCAGCCCTCTCACTCTTCCCCAGCCCTCTCACTCTTCCCCCAGCCCTCTCACTCTCCCCCAGCCCTCTCACTCTGCCCCAGACCTCTCACTCTCCCCAGCCCTCTCACTCCCCCCATCCCTCTCACTCTCCCCAGCCCTCTCACTCTCCCCAGCCCTCTCACTCTCCCCAGCCCTCTCACTCTCCCCAGCCCTCTCACTCCCCCCAGCCCTCTCACTCTCCCCAGCCCTCTCACTCTCCCCCAGCCCTCTCACTCTTCCCCAGCCCTCTCACTCTCTCCAGCCCTCTCACTCTCACCAGCCCTCTCACTCTCACCAGCCCTCTCACTCTCCCCAGCCCTCTCACTCTCCCCAGCCCTCTCACTCTCCCCAGCCCTCTCACTCTCCCCAGCCCTCTCACTCTGCCCCAGCCCTCTCACTCCCCCAGCCCTCTCACTCTTCCCCAGCCCTCTCACTCTTCCCCAGCCCTCTCACTCTCCCCCAGCCCTCTCACTCTGCCCCAGACCTCTCACTCTCCCCAGCCCTCTCACTCCCCCCAACCCTCTCACTCTCCCCAGCCCTCTCACTCTCCCCAGCCCTCTCACTCTCCCCAGCCCTCTCACTCTCCCCAGCCCTCTCACTCTCCCCAGCCCTCTCACTCTCCCCAGCCCTCTCACTCTCCCCAGCCCTCTCACTCCCCCCAGCCCTCTCACTCTCCCCCAGCCCTCTCACTCTCCCCCAGCCCTCTCACTCTGCCCCAGCCCTCTCACTCTCCCCAGCCCTCTCACTCTGCCCCAGACCTCTCACTCCCCCAGCCCTCTCACTCTTCCCCAGCCCTCTCACTCTTCCCCAGCCCTCTCACTCTCCCCCAGCCCTCTCACTCTGCCCCAGACCTCTCACTCTCCCCAGCCCTCTCACTCCCCCCAACCCTCTCACTCTCCCCAGCCCTCTCACTCTCCCCAGCCCTCTCACTCTCCCCAGCCCTCTCACTCTCCCCAGCCCTCTCACTCTCCCCAGCCCTCTCACTCTCCCCAGCCCTCTCACTCTCCCCAGCCCTCTCACTCTCCCCAGCCCTCTCACTCCCCCCAGCCCTCTCACTCTCCCCCAGCCCTCTCACTCTGCCCCAGCCCTCTCACTCTCCCCAGCCCTCTCACTCTGCCCCAGACCTCTCACTCCCCCAGCCCTCTCACTCTTCCCCAGCCCTCTCACTCTTCCCCAGCCCTCTCACTCTCCCCCAGCCCTCTCACTCTCCCCAGCCCTCTCACTCCCCCCCAGCCCTCTCACTCCCCCCAGCCCTCTCACTCTTCCCCAGCTCTCTCACTCTCCCCCAGCCCTCTCACTCTCCCCAGCCCTCTCACTCTCCCCAGCCCTCTCACTCTCCCCAACCCTCTCACTCTCCCCAGCCCTCTCACTCTCCCCCAGCCCTCTCACTCTCCCCAGCCCTCTCACTCCCCCCCAGCCCTCTCACTCTCCCCAGCCCTCTCACTCTCCCCAGCTCTCTCAGTCCCAGTTGTTTACGAATGCAAGCTCTTCAGTTCGAGTGCTGATGGGGAAGCAATAGTCCCACACAGTGACAAACGCTTTCATAAGTGTGCGAGAATGAGAGAATTCCTTACAGTTCGTAAGACAGCCCATCGTTGTTGTTGTCGCGGTGCCATAGTTCCACGCTATGGTGCACAGTACCGCAAATGTTGCAATGGTCAGACGCACTCTTGCTGTGCGAAGGTGAGGGCTCACGATGGTGGGAAATACAGGTCCCTACAGAGTGTTAAGCTGAGTCAAATGAGAAGGGAGGACGTCTCCCATACAAGGTGGGAGAGAGAAAGAGAGAGAGAGAGAGAGAGAGAGAGAGAGAGAGAGAGAGAGAGAGAGAGAGAGAGAGAGAGAGAGAGAGAGAGAGAGAGAGAGAGAGAGAGATCTCAGCCCCACCATAGAATAATAAGCCCTTGACTAGATTATTTACATAAATTAAACACGTTAACAGTATGATGCTTGTCGACTCTCATCCCACTTCCGGTAACCATTTCTCTCATCATCTTCATTATTTTTATCATAGTACTCGCCTACTTGTATATGCGGGAGGATGAGGTAAAGTTCTTGGTTCCCACCTCTCAACTCTTAATCGACTGGTAGATAGGTTCTACACTTCTTAGTTCATTACAGTAAGTATTTTTCATTTAGATCATAATCCACGCCGTGAAGATTATCATCAACGTTATCTTCATGATCAACACCATCGTACTCATCACAAAGTTCCACAGTGTGACATAATCATCGGGGTAACATAGTCATGATATCTCCCACAATAACATACACCCATACCTTGAGGTTACCTTGAGGTGCTTCCGGGGCTTAGCGTCCCCGCGGCCCGGTCGTTGACCAGGACTCCTGGTTGCTGGACTGATCAACCAGGCTGTTGGACGCGGCTGCTCGCAGCCTGACGTATGAGTCACAGCCTGGTGCCACCACCATCGCCACTGAACACTCTCCCACACCAACACTTCAGGAGCTGAGTGTGAGGGTCACTGTGAATCACTGTGACTAAACACTGCTGCTGCATGATGCCAGACTTCTCTCCACAGCTCTCAGTGACAGAGTATAAGCTGCCACAGATGGACTATCAGCTGCCACTTGCACACTGTACATCTACTTCGCCTGAGTCGATATTGTCCGAGAGAAGACAAGGATATAAGGTCCACTCCAGATATGTTTCTGCCCTTCTCAGATTTATACCAAGACGGCACTATCGAACTGGAACTGCGATGGAATAACCACTCAGCCACCTTGCGACTGTCTTCATTACTGTAACAGTGTTTACTACCCGGGCATCGCCAGGTACCCCCATCCACAACCACCACCACCACCACCACCTTTCCTGCCCTTCACAACCTTCCCTGCTCTTTACCACATTCCCTTCATCACTGGGACCATCTTCACTACACGCTGCCTTCATTATTAAATAAACCACAAATGACAAACTAACATTTAACCATTAATATAACATGATAGATGAATCTGAGTGAGGATTGAGTCCAGTATTTAACGAGACTGGAAGTTGGTATAGTTTTATGTAAATGGGAGTCGACGCAGACACTCTTTTGGCAAGCCCAAACCAACCACCAGTCACCCTGCAAAGTTTTGGTGAGGGTAGCCCCCAGGCGTCTCCACTACAACCTCCAGCACACCAATAAACAATTTATTTTATAGATATACGATAAATTTCCCGTTCCGTCCATAAAATATTTTAAGACTCAATAAGAGAACTAAAGAAGGTACACAGCACCTGTGTTTCCTGACAGAACTAAAGAAGGTACACAGCACCTGTGTTTCCTGACAGAACTAAAGAAGGTACACAGCACCTGTGTTTCCTGACACAATACAACAATATATACAAACATTTCGATGTATATAAACCCCCAGGATACATACACTCTCGAAACCCCAAAGTTAGAGACACGACCAAAATAAAACAGAAATAAAACAAGAAATAGATCGACCCCTATTAGCCAACGCCGGAACACCATTACCAAAGAAACCAAGTCGGAAATTTACTTTAATTGCTCTAGTCAGTGAACTAATTCGTAGAGTCGGCCCAGTCTGGCGGCTGCTGGGGGAAAATGGTCCGAATTAGTGTGTGTGTGTGTGTGTGTGTGTGTGTGTGTGTGTGTGTGTGTGTGTGTGTGTGTGTGTGTGTGTGTGTACTCACCTAGTACTCACCTAGTTGTGCTTGCGGGGGTTGAGCTCTGGCTCTTTGGTCCCGCCTCTCAACCGTCAATCAACAGGTGTACAGATTCCTGAGCCTATTGGGCTCTATCATATCTACACTTGAAACTGTGTATGGAGTCAGCCTCCACCACATCACTTCCTCATGCATTCCATTTGTCAACCACTTTTGTGGGTGTGTGTTTATGTGTGTGTGTGTGTGTGTGTGTGTGTGTGTGTGTGTGTGTGTGTGTGTGTGTGTGTGTGTGTGTGTGTGTGTGTGTGTGTGTTAAGGTCGTTACCCGCTCGTTTCTCTCACTTATAAGTAAATTACTTCAAACCACCGTTCTCTCTCCTTGACCCGCTGAGAATCGCAAGCCAGTAAATATATGATACAATTCTCTTCCATCAAAGAAGAGTAAATTACGGGTAATAATCTCAGCGAAAATTATGTTAGGTGTAAAGTAAATCATCGTTTAACGTTGTGTACAAAAGTTGTCATGCATTTGTCCTCCTTTTCATAAAATGCGAAATACATTATATATATTTATCAACTTTAGCTTCCATCCAATTTGACAAATATTTTCTTAATGCAAATAACATTACAGAGTGTAACTTGTACATTTTTATAATCCCATTTTATGTTTATAGAATATCTTTTATTTTCCAATAACATCAGAAAAGATTATTAAATCTTTTGAATAGTTTAGAGAGAAATTATTCGCGACACAAACTATATAAGTCTTCCAAGTCTCTATTAATACAACAATGAAAGCTGAATTAAAATAATTTTCCTCTACATGGAAAACTTGAGAAGTTAAAATGAACTGTTATTTCTCCTATAACATGAACATTTCGTTAACAAAAATGCGAAATAATAACACATAAAAAATCGTCACTATTTTCATAAATTATTGATTAAACGCTGTTAAACGAAAGATATAAACGAATATAATGAATAAAGATTAAATGGATATATAAACCTGAGTAAAAATATGAATAAAAAGATAATCACTTTAATGACGTCTTGAAGATTTCACATCACATTTATGGAAAAGGTGGAACACGTCGACCAGCGAGGGAGGCCGCACCTTCAGACGCTTGCTGACTCCTGACGTGATAAATTCATTAGCAGGAGTTAGTATTGCTTTGTTGGCTGACAACGTCTTGAACCTGGGAGAGGATCCTAATATATTATTCTCCTCATAATCAGCCTTTTGAGAATCTCATTTTTTACTTCGCTGTTTTTCTGTCAGTCTTTGAATGTATTTGTCAGTGTCTTCTTATCTTGAGGTTATCTTGAGATGATTTCGGGGGCCTAGCGTCCCCGCGGCCCGGTCCTCGACCAGACCTCCTTATTTTGTTACACACCCCCAGGAAGAAGCCCGTAGCAGCTGTCTAACTCCCAGGTAATTATTTACTGCTAGGTAACAGTGTGTATCAGTGTGAGTGTCAGAGTCAGTGTGGTCTGTCTATTAATATATCCGCCTGTGTCTGTCTAACTCTCTAGTTAGACATACCGTAGACCTAAAGAGGATTAGCCAGGGGACAGAAGGATTCGGTTATAGCCATAACAAATTACCAGAATCAAGAAGTATAAAAATGTCGATATGAAATACGTCAAGAGAAGCTGAACAGGGACAAGAAAAATAAATAATATCTATATTCTACGTGATAGTGAGAGAGAAACAATAATAACGAAGCAAAAGATATATAAAATATAATTTAGAAGACTAGGAAGCAGGACGCCAGAGAGGGAGTGGCGGCCCGAGCTGGAGACTATCGCAGATTATTGGGACTGAGACACACCACACAAATGTTGATATTAGAAATGTTTATTGAGGAAGAAGAATAGAGCTGCTTACAAGCAGGTGAGAGGGAGAGAAGGTGAGAGAGCATGGAAGAGGTAGGGGCGTGAGGTAATGGAGAGGGGAAAGGGCGTTGTGTACAGGGAAGGAAGGGAGGGAGGCCTTGCCTTCTTCCTCTCCCCTTCACATGGGGGTGAAGGGAGAGGAGGACCACGTGAGGAGGAGGAGTGAGGAAGGTTACGAACCAGAGGTGATTGGGTCGTGACGTGAATAAGGAATCCAATCTAAACGGATGAAGCCTAATACCCTTGAGAGGTAGAAAAATTCTTACAAAATTTTCGCTTCCAGAGTTGCATCGGAAGAATAATTTTGTGTAGCATGTTTGCTGAGGAGACAAGCTGTCTCTCGCTTGTCCGTCGTTTGTCACGTGTGTCGCTTGACTGTCTGTCTGCCTGTCTATTTCTTCCCTGTCCACACTCTGATAAAAAAAAAACATTATTAAATTTTCTTCCTTTAACTGTTTTCAGGAATATTTTGTTCTGTAGTTCGTTTATAATAGAAATTATGTTTTTTTTTTCAAACAGACCAATTGAGTGCGGACAATGATAAACACACTAGCTTATCTGTGCGTGACGCACTAGCTTATCTGTGCGTGACGCACTAGCTTATCTGTGCGTGACGCACTAGCTTATCTGTGCGTGACGCACTAGCTTATCTGTGCGTGACGCACTAGCTTATCTGTGCGTGACGCACTAGTTTATCTGTGCGTGACGCACTAGCTTATCTGTGCGTGACGCACTAGTTTATCTGTGCGTGACGCACTAGTTTATCTGTGCGTGACGCACTAGTTTATCTGTGCGTGACGCACTAGTTTATCTGTGCGTGACGCACTAGACTACAGTCTCCACCTGCAGTAAGCTCTTAACTTTACCAATATTGAAGGCTACATACGGGTCTTGTAAGCAGCCGCTGTCTATAAATATTATTAAATATCCTCTAGATTCTCAGTTTATGTTCTTCTAATTCTAGTTTAAAAGCAAATGAACAAGTTCTAATAATCTCTTAGTATATCAGTCCAACCACTTGGGGTGGATGGTAGAGCGACGGTCTCGCTTCATGCAGGTCGGCGTTCAATCCTCCGACTGTCCACAAGTGGTTAGGCACCATTCCTTTCCTCCCGTCCCATCCCAAATCCTTATCCTGACCCCCCCCCCCCCCAGTGCTATATAGTCGTAATGATTTGGCGCTTTTCCCTGATAGTTGTCGTTCTCAGTATATCGTCGGACATATTTCAGAAAATGTTTCAGTAATTTAAAGAGTGTTGTTGGGATGTGAACTGTGACTGCGAATGTGGTGGTGTAATCCGTGGGATTCTGGATGGAACCCGGGGGCCCGGACCAATCAAGCACAGTTCCAATCAAATCAGTTCAACACAGTTCCAATCAAATCAGTTCAACACAGTTCCAATCAAATCAGTTCAACACAGTTCCAATCAAATCAGTTCAACACAGTTCCAATCAAATCAGTTCAACACAGTTCCAATCCAATCAGTTCAACACAGTTCCAATCAAATCAGTTCAACACAGTTCCAATCAAATCAGTTCAACACAGTTCCAATCAAATCAGTTCAACACAGTTCCAATCGGACCAATCAATCATTGTTCATCACCCCGGTAAATTCGGGTACGGCAGCAATTAGTAAACATTTCCTTAGACCTAATCTCATATTTTATGAATGAGAGATAACTGGATACAAAGAAGAAAATTGGCTACAGAGGGAACTATTAGGGGAAAGCGCAAAGCCATTACGACTATGGAAGGGGGTTAGGATAAGGATTTGGGATGGGACGGGTGGGGGGGAGGGGGGGGAAGGGAATGGTGCCCAACGACTTGGACGGTCGGGGATTGAACGCCGGCCTGCATGAAGTGAGACCGTCGCTCTACCGTCCAGTCCAAGAGTGCACTGTCCTTGTCCATTGCGTATTATGCCTCAAAGCAAGAGACTCCAGTAAACCTCGCTCCCAATAGTTTCCCGGTGGTCCAAGGAATTTCCCACCGGGCGCTCTCTCTCTCGCCTAATTCTTCACTGGAAAAGTTCCTTCCTCTCTCAACTGCTACCAATTAGAAAACGTCCGAGGAGAAAATGGAATATAGGACAATCCTGCAGGAACAAAGAAAATGTGGAAGTGGGAAATTGTACATGGAAGAAAGGTTTTTATGGCAAACAGAACATGGGAGTGAGGTGTACACGAACAAAACATGGAATGGAATAGTAATGCAATTCTACATTATAAAATCTTACAATTATATGTTCAACTTCAATGAATACGAGAAGAGAAAAAATGTGAAATGTAAAAATTCTGTTTATGTAAAATAGGCAGATTAAAAACTAGCCAACAGCACTCTCAAAAGAAAGGGAATACCGAACGTGAACTATTCCGCAGGAAAAAAGTTGATTGTAGTGGATTAAAGCAGCTGTGTGTGGGACTCCAAGTTGAATTCAGTGTCAATATTCCTGGACGGATGTGATGCGTCGCTGGGAGTATATCAACCAACGCTGGGAGTATATCAACCAACGCTGGGAGTATATCAACCAACGCTGGGAGTATATCAACCAACGCTGGGAGTACCAATCAACCAGGTATATCACTCATATAGTCCACTCAATGTTTCTCTGTCAGCTCTGAGGTTCCCTCTTCATCCTCAACCCGTTCTCGCACTTTCTTACAGTCAATATTGACTTATTAAATACGTGCATATGTGACATACTAGACATACTAGTTTACCTTGAAAAGCTTCATAGAAAACACCGACCTTACCTAACCTTCTTATTATGTTAAGATAAGCATTTTATTGCTTCGTAATTACAATTATTACTTAACCTATACCTATAATAGGTTAAGTAATAATTGTAATTACGAAGCAATAAGATGCTTATCTTAACATACTAAGAAGGTTAGGTAAGGTCGGTGTTTTCTATGAAGCTTTTCAAGGTAAACTAGTATGTTAAGTATGTTACATATGCACGTATTTAATAAGTCAATATTGACTATACGAAAGTGCGAGAACGGGTTGTCATCCTAGACCTTCCCTACACGACATATGTTCAATGGACATTTTATTTCAGTCAGATATAACTTGAACAAATCCACAAGGGCCGTGACGAGGATTCGAACCTGCGTACGGGAGCATCCCAGACACTGCCTTAATCGACTGAGCTACGACAGGGTAAAAGAGTTGAAACCACATACTATATAGATATAACTTTTTGTTTTGGGTTGAGTGAAACGTGTTGATTCAAGAGCCAGTGAGACAGAGGCCGCTCTAGTGCGCTGGCTACCTGGACAAATAGTACATTCTTTACAGGTGTGTGAATGGAAAAGTTGAATTTGAACATTTGTTCATATTTCAAAGATATTTATATACAGTGGGTAGAGTGCGTGTACTGGTATATTTGCTCCTCCAGGATCGCTCTTTAGCTCTTGGACCCCACCTTTAAAGCCGCCGGATATCTAATGAACTGAATCTCAACCTATTTTCCGAACATATCAACTTTTTAAATCATGAATGGAGTGTAGTCCTGCAATTGGTTCATTTAGTTCGCTCCATTTTTCAACTAGTGAGTGTGTGTGTGTGTGTGTGTGTGTGTGTGTGTGTGTGTGTGTGTGTGTGTGTGTGTGTGTGTGTGTGTGTGTGTGTGTGTGGGCGTGTGTGTGTGTACTCTCCTAGTTGTGCTTGCGGGGGTTGAGCTTTGGCTCTTTGGTCCCGCCTCTCAACAGGTGTACAGATTCCTGAGCCTACTGGGCTCTATCATATCTATATTTAAAACTGTGTATGGAGTCTGCCTCTACCACGTCACTTCCTAGTGCATTCCCCTTGTAAACTACTCTGACACTGAAAAAGATCTTTCTAACGTCCCTGTGGCTCATTTGGGTACTCAGTTTTTACCTGTATTCCCTTGTTCGCGTACCACACGTGTTGAACAGTTTATCTTTATCTACCCTGACAATTCCTCTGAGAATTTTGTAGATAGTGATCCTGTCTCCCCTTACTCGTCTGTTTTCCAGTGTCATGGGGTGCATTTCATGCAGCCTTTCTTAGTAAATCATGCCTCTTAGTTCTGGGACTAGCCTAGTGGCATACCTCTGAACTTTTTCCAGCTTCGTCTTGTGCTTGACAAGGTACTTGCTGGGGCCGCATACTCCAGGATTGGTCTTACATATGTGGTATACAAGGTTCTGAAAGATTCCTTGCACAGGTTCCAGATGGAATTCCTGATGTTAGCCAGCCTTGCATACGCCGCATATGTTATTCTTTTTATGTGGGCTTCAGGAGATAAGTTCGGTGTGATATCCATTCCTAGATCTTTCTCTTTGTCCGTTTCATGAAATACTTCATCTCCCATTCGTTATCCTGTGTCTGACCTCCTGTTTCCACCGCCTAGTTTCATTACCTTACATTTACTCGGGTTGAACTTTAGTAACCATTTGTTGGACCATTCAGTCTGTCTAGGTCATCTTGTAGCCTCATTCTATCTTCCTCCGTCTTAATCCTCCTCATAATTTTTGCATCATCAGCAAACAATGAGAGGATCGATTCTATATCCTCTGGTTGATCATTTACATTTATCAGATACAGTATAGGTCCAAAGACTGAACCCTCCGGAACTCCACTCACCAGTGGAGTCCCGCAGGGTTCAGTCTTTGGATCTATACTGTTTCTGATATATGTAATTGATCTCCCAGAGGGTATTGAATCGTTCCTCTGATTGGAGAATACAGGTCGGCGTTCAATCCCCGACCGTCCAAGTGGTTGGCCACCGTTTCTTCCCTCCCCCCCGTCCCATCCCAAATCCTTATCCTGATCCCTTCTCAGTTCTATATAGTCGTAATGACTTGGCACTGTCCCCTGATAATTCCCTCCCTTTCCTGCCTTTGTTATCGTTTCTTCCACAAAGTTTGTTCGTATATATATATATATATATATATATATATATATATATATATATATATATATATATATATATATATATATATATATATATATATATATATTTTCCCTGTTCAATTTTTCTGTAATTTTTTTCATATTTTCTTCGTATGCGTTTTTATGTTATTTATCTACACCTTAATTTTTTTCTTGTGGTTTCTATTTTTTTGTTAATAAATTTGACTTTTTATCTTTCTTAGCCTCTATTACAATCTATGTTCTTGTTTTCTCTTTATAAGATATTGTCATGTTTATATTAATCCAACTATTAATACTCTCCATGTAGGCGACGACGAAATGTTTGCATGGTGGACGGACTGACTCGGCTCCAGGCCCCCTGCACCGCTCCTGTGCAGCGGTGGTTGCTGGAGAGGTTATTAGACCCACCTCCTGCAGAGCTCCTCAAGGTGTACCCTTCCCTCCTGCTGTCCTACCCTTCCTCTGCCCCTTTCCCTTTAATTAACTGGTGAAGGGATGCGTCTATGATGCTGTTACCTGTTGCTAGTTGGCCATGGATACCTGGACGGAGCCGCTATGGGTACCTCGAAGGGGCTCTGGTAACCTGTAGGGCCCCCCTGGTAACTTGGAGGGCCCCCTGGTAACCTGTAGGGCCCCCTGGTAACCTGCAGGGCCCCTTGGTAACCTGTAGGGCCCCCCTGGTAACCTGTAGGGCCCCCTGGTAACCTGTAGGGCCCCCTGGTAACCTGTAGGGCCCCCTGGTAACCAGCAGGGCCCCCTGGTAATCTGCAGGGGCCCCCTGGTAACCAGCAGGGCCCCCTGGTAACCTGTAGGGTCCCCCTGGTAACCTGTAGGGCCCCCGTGGTAACCAGCAGGGCCCCCTGGTAACCTGTAGGGTCCCCCTGGTAACCTGTAGGGCCCCCGTGGTAACCAGCAGGGCCCCCTGGTAACCTGTAGGGCCCCCGTGGTAACCAGCAGGGCCCCCTGGTAACCTGCAGGGCCCCCCTAGTAACCTGCATGGCCCCCCTGGTAATCTGTAGGGCCCCTTGGTAACCTGTAGGGCCCCCTCGTAACCTGCAGGGACCCCTCGTAACCAGCAGGGCCCCCTGGTAACCTTGAGTGACCGCTGGGTACCTGGGAGGACCTCTAGGAACATGGACATTCAAGATACTGAAAGGAATAAGCAAGATGCATTATGTCAACCCTTTCTTAAATTGATAGAAAGTAGCACAAGTGGATATAAATGAAAGATGGTAAAGCAAATGAGTCTAAGAAATGTAAGGAAATACTTGTACCCTGTATAGTCAACAGGTGGAATGCTCTGTAAGAAGTTGTGGAAGCCACCTCCATCATCAAGTTTAAAGCTGGTTACGACAAGGAAACCGAACGTGAGAATAATTAAATTATAACGCAACAGGTACAGAAAGGCTCGTAGATGGGGGGCATAAAGAGCTAGATATCACTCCCCTGTAGAAACTGACAGGTAAATACTGACAGGTAAGTATTATAGCCACTTCGAATACCAGCTCCACCACCACCACCACCACCACCACCGTCACCACCACTACCGTCACCACCACCACCACCACCGTCACCACCACCACCACCGTCACCACCACTACCGTCACCACCACCACCACCACCGTCACCACCACCACCGTCACCACCACTACCGTCACCACCACCACCACCACCACCACCACCGTCTGCCGGAGACAAGACCTTTGATGGCGATGCTAGACGCAGGAATTCTCATCGAGAAGCTTAATAAGGTCCATTTATAGACGTTCAGTGAGAGGGTGGAGAGGAGAGTGAGAGGGAAGAGAGGAGAGTGAGAGGGGAGAGAGGAGAGTGAGAGGGAAGAGAGGAGAGTGAGAGGGAAGAGAAGAGAGTGAGAGGGTGGAGAGGAGAGTGAGAGGGTGGAGAGGAGAGTGAGAGGGGAGAGAGGAGAATGAGAGGGGAGAGAGGAGAGTGAGAGGGGAGAGAGGAGAGTGGTAGGGAGGAGAGGAGAGTGAGAGGGAAGAGAGGAGAGTGAGAGGGGAGAGAGGAGAGTGAGAGGGGAGAGAGGAGAGTGAGAGGGAAGAGAGGAGAATGAGAGGGAAGAGAAGAGAGTGAGAGGGTGGAGAGGAGAGTGAGAGGGTGGAGAGGAGAGAGGAGAATGAGAGGGGAGAGAGGAGAGTGAGAGGGGAGAGACGAGAGTGAGAGGGAAGAGAGGAGGGTGAGAGGGAAGAGAGGAGGGTGAGAGGGGAGAGAGAGGAGAGTGAGAGGGGAGAGAGGAGAGTGAGAGGGAAGAGAGGAGAGTGAGAGGGTGGAGAGGAGATAACGAGGAGACATACACCATGACTGCATGTCCCAGTGTGCGAATGGAAAAGAAGAAATACAGACACGTCCACACAAGTGTACATGTCTGTATTTCTGTGTACGTACATGTGAGCGTGTGCGCGTCGGTGTGAACATACGTTTGACTGCTTAAAGACGTACACGTGTCTATAGACGTACATGTCTCTATAGACGTACACGTCTCCATAGACGTACACGTCTCCATAGACGTACACGTCTCTATAGACGTACACGTCTCTATAGACGTACACGTCTCCATAGACGTACACGTCTCCATAGACGTACACGTCTCCATAGACGTACACGTCTCCATAGACGTACACGTCTCCATAGACGTACACGTCTCCATAGACGTACACGTCTCCATAGACGTACACGTCTCCATAGACGTACACGTCTCCATAGACGTACACGTCTCCATAGACGTACACGTCTCCATAGACGTACACGTCTGTGTGTGTTCCGCGTTAAACATATCGTGTTACAGTTCTATTTAAGTGTGACGTCATATTACACATTTACGAGACATTCACAAGCATCTTACGCCTTAAGTAACTGAGACGTCGTCGTGTCTTATCTTGTGTGTGTTGCTTGTTTCCCAGTAGGGCGGGGACCCGGCGGTGCCCGGGGTCCTCTGTCCCCCCCCCCTTCACCCCCCAATTCAATCCCTTTTTTTTCCCTCTCAACTCATCCCCCCTTCCCCCCCCCTTCCCTCTCTCCCATTCTTCTCTCTCTCATTTCTCACATTTCCCTTCCCTCCCCTTCTCTCCCTCCCCTTCTCTCCCTCCCCTTCTCTCCCTCCCCAACCTCGAACTGTCATACATTTTCCTTTTTATGTATTGAACGGTACCCGGCTGCACCCGGGTCTCTCCCCCTACTCCTCATCCCATTTTACTAACATTTTTTTTAATTATTTAACTTAGGCCTATACCGACCAGTCTATGTCCGTCCGCATCCCTGATATTTCGTCCTGTGAATTTGAGTAGACGGTAGAGCGACGGTCACGCTTCATGCAGGTCGGCGTTCAATCCCCGACCGTTCATTAGTGGTTGGGTGCCATTCCTTCCCCCCGTCCCGTCCCAAATCCTTATCCTGACCCCTTCCAAGTGCTATATAGTCGTAATGGCTTGGCGCTTCCCCCCCTAATAATTCCCTCCCTCGCCCCAGGCCTCTGGTTTCCAACTATGGACAGACACACACAGACATTCTCTCTCTCAGTATACATCTATGAGATGGATGGGTAAGGTGGGTAAAGAGGACGCTCACCGGACTCTGCCGTGACTTGCGGCATCGAACCCCCACTACGCACACAGGGAGAAGAGGTGATGGTAACACCATCTATACCTGAGTTCAGAAGTGACAAATCAACCATTTAACAAAAGAGCTCCTTAGCGTATTGGGAAATTATTGACAATACATTGACGCCTCACAGCTCACTTGTTGCCCAACAGCTGCGACAGTTTTGTTGCGCTGAATGGTTGGTCGTCCTCTCCAGAAACCCCGAAGCACTATGTGAAGTTGAATAACGTCGAGGAATCTCTGGAATCCAATTTACCGGCAATTCTGAATCGTTTGGGCGTTGATAGTTTACAGAGTGGGACAAGCTGTGTTAGAGGAACAACATTGGGACACCCACTTGGTCGTCTTACCTCCTGCACATCGCTGGTGTACATTGGGACACCCACTTGGTCGTCTTACCTCCTGCACATCGCTGGTGTGTTTGTTGAGTGTGGAAATAAGACCAGAGAGTAATTACCAACGTCTTAGTTGCTCGAGGTGTCACCGGAGTCTCATTGTGCAGGCGAGGCAAGAGAATCTTTTCCTGGTTCATTGATTTACGCGACCACGTGATTGTTGGGGGTATGATTTACACGCCCACGTGATTGTTGGGGGTATGATTTACACGACCACGTGATTGTTGGGGGTATGATTTACACGCCCACGTGATTGTTGGAGGCAAGATTTACACGCCCACGTGATTGTTGGAGGTATGATTTACACGCCCACGTGATTGTTGGAGGAAAGATTTACACGCCCACTTGATTGATGGAGGCAAGATTTACACGCCCACGGGAATGTTGGAGGCAAGATTTACACGCCCACGGGAATGTTGGAGGCAAGATTTACACGCCCACGGGAATGTTGGAGGCAAGATTTACACGCCCACGGGAATGTTGGAGGAAAGATTTACACATCCACGTGAATGTTAGAGAAAAAAAATTTCTTTGTATCACAGTTGCAGCTGTTCATTAAAATTGTGAGCATAACTGCGCCGTCACCCTAGTCAATATTCTCCGCAGTCAATACACAACTCGCAAGAAATCTCATCCTCGCTGCAGCAGTAAATTTCCCGACACATTCTAGATATTAAAAAAGAAATCCAGATGCAATCGCCCCAAGCTGAGAATATTCTGTTACAGCGGAGTGAGCGCAGGAAGGTGGAGGTGCCATCGTGGGTGACGCAGGAAGGTGGAGGTGCCATCGTGGGTGACGCAGGAAGGTGGAGGTGCCATCGTGGGTGACGCAGGAAGGTGGAGGTGCCATCGTGGGTGACGCAGGAAGGTGGAGGTGCCATCGTGGGTGACGCAGGAAGGTGGAGGTGCCATCGTGGGTGACGCAGGAAGGTGGAGGTGCCATCGTGGGTGACGCAGGAAGGTGGAGGTGCCATCGTGGGTGACGCAGGAAGGTGGAGGCGCCATCGTGGGTGACGCAGGAAGGTGGAGGTGCCATCGTGGGTGACGCAAGAAGGTGGAGGTGCCATCGTGGGTGACGCAGGAACGTGGAGGTGCCATCGTGGGTGACGCAGGAAGGTGGAGGCGCCATCGTGGGTGACGCAGGAAGGTGGAGGTGCCATCGTGGGTGACGCAGGAAGGTGGAGGTGCCATCGTGGGTGACGCAGGAAGGTGGAGGCGCCATCGTGGGTGACGCAGGAAGGTGGAGGCGCCATCGTGGGTGACGCAGGAAGGTGGAGGTGCCATCGTGGGTGACGCAGGAAGGCGGAGTTGCCATCGTGGGTGACGCAGGAAGGTGGAGGTGCCATCGTGGGTGACGCAGGAAGGTGGAGGCGCCATCGTGGGTGACGCAGGAAGGTGGAGGCGCCATCGTGGGTGACGCAGGAAGGTGGAGGCGCCATCGTGGGTGACGCAGGAAGGTGGAGGTGCCATCGTGGGTGACGCAGGAAGGTGGAGGTGCCATCGTGGGTGACGCAATGGACGCTAAATATTGCAGGTTGCAGAAAATGTCAAGTGTTGTACTCATTAATTATTCATTGTTTTTACCGGTATTCATCGAGGGAAGAATTAGTTGGCTGAGTGACGTGGAGAGGAGGACCCGGATTCATGCACTTACGAACGTGAACATCTTTCCTCAATCTTTGACGGCTTTGGTTCATTTATTAAACAGTTTACAAGCATGAAAACTTGCCAATCAACTGTTGTTATTGTTATAAACAGCCTCCTGGTGCTTCCGAGCTCATTAATTGTTTAATAATTGTAAACAAAGGCGCCAAAGATTGAGAAAAGATGTACACGTTCGTAAGTGCTTGCGTAACTGCTTCGTGAATGTGGCCCGCGGTCTCTCTGTTTTTGTTTAATTAAATTATAGTATTGACTTTTGAAGAAATAACCTGCCAGTATTAACCCTTTGGATGCGACGCTTCTACTTCGGGTTCGATCCCCGGTGGAGGCGGAAACAAATAGGCAGAGTTTCTCTCACCCAGATGCACCTGTTCACCTAGCAGTATATAGGTACCTGGGAGTTAGACAGCTGGTACGGGCTGCTTCCTGGGGGGATGTGAATCAAAAAGAAGGTCTGGTCGAGGACCGGGCCGCGGGGGCGCTAAGCCCCGAAATCATCTCAAGATAACCCCATGTTAGTGTTTTGTAGCTTCATTGATGGCGTGCGTTTGCGTGCGTGTGAGGTATTTACATTGCTGACGTGTATGCGTGCGTATGTCTCATTTACAGTGATCGTACATATATGTTCTTCACAAACATATCACTGCTACGCGCTTGTGTCATGACAACACCATTGCATGACTGTGCAAGCGTTGTGAGTATAGCGGCACTCTTGCGTGGTTCATTGCGTGTGGTGTATGTGCTGGCAGCTTGCTTGCGTGCGCACTCGCGTCCTCTCATATCACTCTCACTCAATATCCAGTCAATTCAACCACATAACTCAAGGATGAATTCCGGCCCACCGAGGACACTTATACATACTGAATGTGACACGTATTTCCTAGTATTATAGCACAGTACTGGGATACTGCAGCACAGTACTGAAGTATTGCACAGTACAGGAGTATTATAACACAACTGGAGTATTATTGCACGGTACCATAGTAATATAGCACAGTACTGGAACATTACAGCACAGTACTGGAACATTACAGCACAGTACTGGAGTTACAGTGACCATATCACAGTAGCTGCTGCATCGGGATCAACGGAGTGGTACAAGAATTCAACCAACTACGAACCACTTAGTTTGATGAAAGGGAGCAGTAGAACAACAGAACTATACTTCCATAGCAAAAGTCTTGGATACCCATGTGCATGAGAAATATGCTTACAGGTTCCAGAAGATGAGAGGAAATGTCAGCACTGTGGAGAAATGCCCAACAGACCACTGGAACATTATCTAACACAGTGCACAGTTACAAACCAAATAAGATATTTAACTAAGATTTAACAGAGCAGAAGACGTTGTTAAACACATTGGACATAATCTTGCTGATGCAAACATTCATGTTGTGAATACTCAAACTCCGCCCAAAGAAAGACAGAAAGTTGTTGACCAGACCACACACTAGAAGGTGAAGGGACGACGACGTTTCGGTCCGTCCTGGACCACAATCGACTTGAGAATGGTCCAGAACGGAGCGAAACGTCGTCGTCCCTTCACCTTCTAGTGTGTGGTCTGGTCAACATACTTCAGCCACGTTATTGTGACTCCTCGTCTGCAAGACAGAAACTTGCAACCAGTAACAGTGGGCTAACCAGAGACATAGGCTCCGCGTAGGAATATCTCTGCAAAAACAAAATATTATATCGCAATTTGGAGGCTGTTTGGCGCTATTACCAGTACCATTAGCTGGAGATCTGTGTAGGAATTCAGGGTCTTCATTGTCGCTCGCAGTTCATGGCTCGCAGGAGGCTTGGTCGCCAGGGGCCAGATTCATGAAGCAGCTACGCAAACACTTACGAACCTGAACATCTTTCCTCAATCTTTGGCGGCTTTGATTACAATTATTAAACAGTTAATGAGCTCCGAAGCACCAGGAGGCTGTTTATAACAATGACAACAGTTGATTGGGAAGTTTTCATGCTTGTAAACTGTTTAATAAATGTAACCAAAGCCGTCAAAGATTGAGGAAAAATGTACACGTTCGTAAGTACTTGCGTAACTGCTTCGTGAATCTGGCTCCAGGTTGCAGTGTAATGTGCACTCTCACAAGTCTATATTGTTTAATTAACCTGAAAAAGAAATTCCTGATATTTAAAACTTGTGTATTGCAAATCGAAATTGAAAACGTCATCCTAAAATTCTGAGTGACTTAACAGAAAACGAGAAGAATTAAAGCGGGGGAGGGAGTTGGGTCAATGTAACAGCCCCATAAGTGCAATTATGCACTGCTTATTACAGTAAGAAAGTGCGCTGTGTCTCCGTGTAGGGTGTGTAGTCATACTCGCTCCCGGCTCTCTCTCCTAACAATAATTACTCTCACTCTTACACAGGTCAGGACTTACACAGGACTTACTCTCACCCATACACAGGTCAGCCTCGTGCACAAGCAGTAGTCGTGAAGGTGGTTGTAAAATAATTGGCAGACCATGTTCTGGGGAGACACATGGTGCTCAATAACATAACGTGTTCCGCTTCCAGATTAGTAGCCAAGTTTTCTGTTCACAAAGTTGAAAGTGAGCTGTAAGTTGACCCACACACACACCATGTAGTAGCTCTCACCCGCTCATTCCGGGGCTTTGTTAACATCGTGTCAAAACCTTTTGCTGCGTTTTGTTTTCAAACACAACAGGTAAACAGGAGAAAATTTGTATGAGACGGGAGCAAGTAGGGAGGGGGGTAGAGTAGGGGGGGGGGGGGATGGAGGAGGGGGGGATGGGGAGATGGAGGGGCTACAAAAGGGGGGATGGGGAAGTTGGGGGGGGGTCTAGCTCAGTGACTTGCAAGTTTTTTTTAATTTTATTTTAACAATTAATATTAAAATGTCAGGCACAGTAAACATCTCTCCAGGAGGAAGGCGAGTTTCACCTCACCTCTTGAGGAGGAGGAGGAGAGTTGGGTGAAACTCCACGCTGGAGAGGTGAGGTTTGAGGCTCGGCACCAGCGGGGCTCGAGTCAGTTCTCGCCCGCATGTAAATACAGTAACCACTAAGCCACGAGAACCTGTACAAAAACATCAACAAGTATGAAACCAAATCCGTTTTGAATAAGTAGCCCTTAAGAAGACAAAACAAAAAAGCTAAAGATTACCGTGAAAATAGAAGGAAAATAGAAACAGAAGGAAACTAATGACAGGAAATACAAGGAAAAACACAGAGAACTAGAGAACATGAAAACAAGAACACTCCAACAAGAGCAATAGTAAAGGAGACAAACAATAACAAAGAGAGAGAGAGAGAGAGAGAGAGAGAGAGAGAGAGAGAGAGAGAGAGAGAGAGAGAGAGAGAGAGAGAGAGAGAGAGAGAGAGAGAGAGACAGACGGAGACAGAGAGAAAGACAGAGAGACAGAGAGAGACAGAGAGAGAGAGAGAGAGAGACAGACGGAGACAGAGAGAAAGACAGAGAGACAGAGAGAGACAGAGAGAGAGAGAGAGAGAGAGAGAGAGAGAGAGAGAGAGAGAGAGAGAGAGAGAGAGAGAGAGAGAGAGAGACAGAGAGACAGAGACAGACAGAGAGAGAGACAGACAGAGAGAGACAGAGAGAGAGAGAGAGAGAGAGAGAGAGAGAGAGAGAGAGAGAGAGAGAGAGAGAGAGAGAGAGAGAGAGAGAGAGAGAGAGACAGACAGACGGAGACAGAGAGACAGAGAGAGACAGAGAGAGAGAGAGAGAGAGAGAGAGAGAGAGAGAGAGAGAGAGAGAGAGAGAGAGAGAGAGAGAGAGAGAGAGAGAGAGAGAGAGAGAAACAGAGAGACAGACAGAGAGACAGAGACAGACAGAGAGAGAGACAGAGAGAGAGAGAGAGAGAGAGAGAGAGAGAGAGAGAGAGTCTCGTGCTAGCAAAGCTGGCCAGCCAAAATAACAAGGCAATATCTCACACATTCCTCATTAATAAGACAGTATCTTCTGCATTTCCTCATAACTCGCGCCTGTTGATGTGCCTCGCGGGTGCCGACACGCTCGCGTAATCGTGATGAATGAAGCATTTCGCGGTGCCTCGGGTCTAAACTGCCTCGGGTTTTGTCTGGGAGAGCCAGCCCCACCTGCCCTTATTATAACCCTGGCACTGTATTTACCTCTCACTGCCTACCTAGCAACACTTACCTAGCAATACTTACCTAGCAATACTTACCTAGCAATACTTACCTAGCAACACTTACCTAGCAATACTTACCTAGCAACACTTACCTAGCAACACTTACCTAGCAATACTTACCTAGCAATACTTACCTAGCAATACTTACCTAGCAACACTTACCTACTAGTGCTGACTTATCCATGTCTACGAGGTGACTTTTGTCGCTTTATCTATTAGCCTGTATCTACTAGCCTGTATCTACTAGCCTGTATCTACTAGCCTGTATCTACTAGCCTGTATCTATTAGCCTGTATCTACTAGCCCTGTTTTACCTGTTGAGCTCTAGGTAACTGCACCAATAAGAGCTCCTCCAGACACAGTGCTGAGCCCTCAAGGGTTCGAACACATGTTTACGTGGGAAATTATCTTGACCGGATATTAAATACACCTTTACTCAATGTCAAAGTTTTGATGTGTTGTAACTATCGGAGGGTTCATCAGATATTTCTAAAGGCACTTAATATCATGTCTATTGAAGAACTGTTGATAGACTCAGTCATGATAGTCGCTGCTTCGATTAACCTGTCTACTTAAGTAATGCATCGTATTTTGACTCTAAAATTCCCGTAACAGACAAAATATGGTGTGCTATGAAAGTAGCGGATCAGAATCACGTTTTGTGTGTGTTCGTCGAGTTAGGCTAGACAGGCAGGCAGGTAGGCAGGCAGGTAGACAGGCAGGCAGGCAGGTAGGCAGGCAGGCAGGTAGGCAGGTAGGCAGGCAGGCAGGTAGGCAGGTAGGTAGACCTTAGTAGCCCCTATTTAGTACGTTGTGGAAACTCAAGAGGACGGGTTGACGTTATTGCGGTAAGCCACACAGTATATTGTCGTAGTCATGTAACTCAACCACACACGTAAGCAATTAATCACATTCATTTACACATTAGTCATATGCTCAGTAACTCATCTCTCGCTTCCCTGATTACGTTTGCTAACTTCATATTTCCAAAGTGCTCCCCCCTCTAAATCCTTCCCTTACGTGCTGCAAATACTAATAATTTCCAACAAAAACCGAAATACCTCATCTTCTCTTGACCTAATTATTCCCGAAATTATGGTAATTGGTGTAGGGAGCAGGAAGCCAGATACACGGTACCATTTGGGGGATACAATTCTTCAAGAATCAGAGTGAGAAAGACCTGGGGGTTGATATCATGCCAGACCTGTCCCTTGAAGCCCATATCAAGAGGATATCATCAGCGACATATGACAAGTTGGTCAACATAAGAACGACCTTTAAGCACTTTGAATCATTCATTTAGGAATGGAATGGAATGGTAAGGAATCATTCAGAACTTTGTATACTACATATGTCAGCCCAAACCTGGAGTATGCAGCTCCAGCATGGCGTCTGCATCTCGTCAAGTACGAGACTAAACTAGAGAAGGTTCCGAGGTATGCATCCTGACTAGTACCCGAGCTGACGGGTATGAGTTACGAGGAGACACTACGGAAACTAAACCTCACGTCGCTGGAAGAAAGAAGAGTTAGGGAAGACATGATCACCTCATACAAGATTCTCAGATGAATTGACAGGTTAGATAATGACAATTTATTTAACTCAAGGGACACACGCACAAGGGAATACGGGTGGAAACTGAGTACCCAGACGAGCCATACATATATTAGAAAGAACATTTTAAGTGTCAGTTACCAAATGGATTAGGCAATGATGTGGTGGAGGCAGACTCCATACAGACTTTGCTGGGAAGACGGGACACCACGAGCGTAGCTCTCATCCTGTAACTACACTTAGGTAATTACACTTAGGTAATTACCAGTTGATTGACAGTTGAGAGACGGGACCAAAGTACCGAACCTCAACCCCCGCAAGGACAACTAGGTGAATACACACATGTAAACATTCTCAACAAAACATATCTAATTAATTTAAGACGTAATATCAAGCGACTACTGCACTACACCTCACCATTCACCGTAAGCCTCCAGAAAGCACAATCTTGAGGTTATCTTGAGATGATTTCGGGGCTTTTAGTGTCCCCGCGGCCCGGTCCTCGACCAGGCCTCCACTCCCCAGGAAGCAGCCCGTGACAGCTGACTAACACCCAGGTATCTATTTTACTGCTAGATAACAGGGGCATAGGGTGAAAGAAACTCTGCCCATTGTTTCTCGCCGGCGCCTGGGATCGAACCCAAGACCACAGGATCACAAGTCCAGCGTGCTGTCCGCTCGGCCGACCGGCTCCCACATACACAATAACACAATATACACAATAACAACTGTGTATACATTAACCTCCACGTTATGAGTGGAAAAGTCTGTGATGGGCACGAGGGTCCACCGCTACCACCAGTGAAATTTATATGCAAATTAGACTTTATTATACCTTTCATTTCCAGCAATAACGGCACAGCATCAGCAGCTTATGGCAACCTTAAATCAAAATCTAAATAGAGTCATATTTTAAACATGATGTGAACACCGAAGGTTAGAAGGGCCAGGACAGAACAACAGAAGGCTCTCTCCTTACTGACAGAACAACAGAAGGCTCTCTCTCCTTACTGAGAGAACAACAGAAGGCTTTCCTTACTGACAGAACAACAGAAGGCTCTCTCCTTACTAACAGAACAACAGAAGGCTCTCTCTCCTTACTGAGAGAACAACAGAAGGCTCTCTCTCCTTACTGAGAGAACAACAGAAGGCTCTCTCCTTACTGACAGAACAACAGAAGGCTCTCTCCTTACTGACAGAACAACAGAAGGCTCTCTCCTTACTGACAGAACAACAGAAGGCTCTCTCTCCTTACTGAGAGAACAACAGAAGGCTCTCTCCTTACTGACAGAACAACAGAAGGCTCTCTCCTTACTGACAGAACAACAGAAGGCTCTCTCCTTACTGACAGAACAACAGAAGGCTCTCTCTCCTTACTGAGAGAACAACAGAAGGCTCTCTCCTTACTGACAGAACAACAGAAGGCTTTCCTTACTGACAGAACAACAGAAGGCTCTCTCCTTACTGAGAGAACAACAGAAGGCTCTCTCTCCTTACTGAGAGAACAACAGAAGGCTCTCTCTCTCCTTACTGAGAGAACAACAGAAGGCTCTCTCCTTACTGACAGAACAACAGAAGGCTCTCTCCTTACTGACAGAACAACAGAAGGCTCTCTCCTTACTGACAGAACAACAGAAGGCTCTCCTTATTGAGAGAACAACAGAAGGCTCTCTCTCCTTACTGAGAGAACAACAGAAGGCTCTCTCCTTACTGACAGAACAACAGAAGGCTTTCCTTACTGACAGAACAACAGAAGGCTCTCTCCTTACTGAGAGAACAACAGAAGGCTCTCTCTCCTTACTGAGAGAACAACAGAAGGCTCTCTCTCCTTACTGAGAGAACAACAGAAGGCTCTCTCCTTACTGACAGAACAACAGAAGGCTCTCTCCTTACTGACAGAACAACAGAAGGCTCTCTCCTTATTGAGAGAACAACAGAAGGCTCTCCTTATTGAGAGAACAACAGAAGGCTTTCCTTACTGACAGAACAACAGAAGGCTCTCTCTCCTTACTGACAGAACAACAGAAGGCTTTCCTTACTGACAGAACAACAGAAGGCTCTCTCCTTACTGACAGAACAACAGAAGGCTCTCTCCTTACTGACAGAACAACAGAAGGCTCTCTCCTTACTGACAGAACAACAGAAGGCTTTCCTTACTGACAGAACAACAGAAGGCTCTCTCCTTACTGACAGAACAACAGAAGGCTCTCTCACTGTTGTATTGAATGAAAACTGAATTGAATAATAGAACAATATTGAATATAAACATTGAACGACTCGGTAAAAACTTGTGGGTTTATACCTCTCAACACCACCAGTGGTGCTCTCCACCTTCTGACCGCCCGTACCTGATGCTACAGCCACATGCGGCCACCTTCCACAGCGTGACGCACAACCAGGTGGAGTGCGTGACGCACCGCCAGGTGGAGTGCGTGACGCACCGCCAGGTGGAGTGCGTGACGCACCGCCAGGTGGAGTGCGTGACGCACCGCCAGGTGGAGTGCGTGACGCACCGCCAGAGAGGCAGGAACTACGCCGGGTCACCACTCCAGACCTGACCTGCACTGAGATATATAAAATATTATTTACATTTTATAAGAATTTTAAAAACGAAATAAAATATTTGCTGGATTGTTGGTGAATTTTCTCACATTAAATCCAGTTTAGCGGTAGTATATTAATATAATATTAATATAATATAAAACAGATTAATATCGCTTAATAAAGAGTAATTTATCGTTCACTTTACATTTCACTGTAATCTTTTTCTTTGCATTACAGCGTTGGGATAAACTACATTAGTTTGTACTGTATTCATACAGCTCAATTATATTACACTGATTTACGTTATTTTGTAATTAAATGTTTGTAATTATCCTTAATGTATTGCATTATTGTGTTGAAGATATTGCTGTGCGTCACACTGTACCGTAATTAAATACACTACCGTCATTATAAAGTGTGTTGTGCGCACTGTTATTCCGTACTTGAATTAGTTCAGCGGCGCTGCATTTTATAACAATGTATACAGCCGCACCATATTGAATTGGTTCATATAATATCGCTTAACTGTCACTTTACTGCGCTATATTTATAACAAAGCGACATTGCTTGGAATACTAATATAGAAAAGGTTGTTGCCGGCCGAGGGCTGGGGCCGAGGGCTGGGGCCGAGGGCTGGGGCCGAGGGCTGCCGGCCGAGGGCTGGGGCCGAGGGCTGGGGTCGAGGGCTGGGGTCGAGGGCTGGGGCCGAGGGCTGGGGCCGAGGGCTGGGGCCGAGGGCTGGGGCCGAGGGCTGGGGTCGAGGGCTGGAGCCGAGGGCTGGGGCCGAGGGCTGGGGCCGAGGGCTGCCGGCCGAGGGCTGGGGCCGAGGGCTGGGGCCGAGGGCTGGGGCCGAGGGCTGGGGCCGAGGGCTGCCGGCACAGCGTCCAGAGAGACCCCGTCATAACGACAGCCTTTATTGCAAGTCAAGTTTTATTCCTGACGAGATTTCCCCAAGTAAAAAGTATAATTACAGTGGAGCTGCTGGCATATATATCCCATCCCAGCAGACATGTGTATGGCATGAATAGGAATGAGGAACAAGAAGGTGATGTGCATGTGCCTAACTCATCCAAATCACCGTACATACAAACAATATATATATATATATATATATTATATATATATATATATATATATATATATATATATATATATATATATATATATACATATATATATATATATATATATATATATATATATATATATATATATATATATATATATATATATATATTTCTACGGTACACAACTGTTCTCGATGCCACTTGCAAACAAGACACTTGGTCACGACTCCAACGATCTTGGCACTCGGTTAATCACCATGGCGGTGATTAGGGAGCCGAGCGGACAGCACACTGGACTTATGATCCTGTGGTCCTGGGTTCGATCCCAGGCGCCGGCGAGAAACATTGGGCAGAGTTTCTTTCACCCTATGCTCCTGTTACCTAGCAGTAAAATAGGTACCTGGGTGTTAGTCAGCTGTCACGGGCTGCTTCCGGGGGGTGGAAGCCTGGTCGAGGACCGGGCCGCGGGACACTGAAAAGCCCCGAAATCATCTCAAGATAACCTCAAGATGTCATTAACGACAGCAAATTGGAGACGGTGAACACCACATCTCACCTACATGATGCGCTTGAGGTCCAGAGATCCAATTACAGTGAAACACTTCACTATAAATCAGACTGGTACTCAAAGTTTCAGCTATAGAACTCGCTCACTCACGACACATCACATTAAATGGTGAACAGTTGATTTGTGGTGAGGGTGGACAGAAGAGTCAGGTGTGACCTAAAGCGGGTGTAACTTACACGTAGCGTCAACTGATATCTAGGCAGCAGGATCTCGAACCCTGGACCCGACGCGTGTGAAGCCGACGCTCTTTCGACTGGGCTTCTATCATTTTATAAGTAAAAGTTCTTCTTGAAACCTCTGGTCCGTATAGCCGCTGCTCATCCTTGTGGCAACGACCAGCAAGCTTCTTCTCCAGCATAAGAGAATCTATCTATTATCAGATAGATTCATTATCAGAATCTATCAGTATCTCTCTATTATCTGGTAAAATCAATAATGTGGAACTTGACTACTGAATTGGTATAATCCAATGACTCCAAACATTCTGATTTGATAACCTGACATTGTACCTTGGCTTGTCGTGTACCACTGGACCATTTCCATACCTTATTGACATGAAAGACGAAGATGGTAGAACTGCTACTTGACAATGATGAAGAAGTTGCTAGATGACCGTAACACTTAGAATGTGTTCAGTGTTAAAAAGTGTTCCAAGAGAGTTTGGTGAGAAGGTGAGAGGACATGTTCTCGCGACTGCAGTGAAAGACACTACGCATCATTTTCCCCTGTACCCCACGCCAAACATTATAGAATATTACATTACAGAATTACATTTTCTTCTGTCCTCCATGGACAGGGTTAGAGATGTGTTAAACATATAGTTCAAGGGTTTATTGAACAATCAACCACAGAAGGTGATTCGGTGCTTTTAAAATGCTAAGCTAACCTACATACATATGCTGGTTAGCATTGTAAATGTGTGGCCACGTTTGTGGTAGAATTTTTTTTTTTTTTACAGAATATGAGCCTCGTGTTATTACAACCCTTCACACCCGTACAATGTACGTAAGTATCCATTAGAAAAAAATGAACGAAAATTCCGAGGCTTTTCAAGTTTCGACACATTACTAAGTAAATGCCTGAGTATTTCCTTGATAATTTATTTAATAATTATTTCCTTAATTAATTATTTCCTTAAATTATTTATTATTTCCTTAATTATTATTATTTCCTTATTTTTATTTAAGGAATTATTTCCTTAAATAATAATTAATAAGTATTTCCTTTCGTGTTGAAACACGAAAACGCTTGGAATTTTCGTTTCATTTTCTCTAGTGAATACTTAAGCATTACCAAATGACGCGTTTGTGATTATTCTTGCAATATACAATGTGTTAATATACAGTATGTTATGCACATACACAACATACAATATATAAAATACAGAGCATTAACAATGCAATATATATTTTTGTTATATGCTGCGTGCAATAATCCCAGCACACTACCTCTCACCCTCAACAAACTCACATTTCATACCCTAAACCCCATTTCTGTCCATTTTATCTTTCTTCCATCTCCACCTCCCATCTCTCTTCGTTCCTTCCACCCAACTCTTACTATTCTTCTACATATCCTTCCCATTTTATCCTCATATCCTTCCTAGTTGATTGCCTTACTCCCCTGCCCCTTTCCTCCCCCCTCTATCTTTCCCCCCCTCTCTCTCTCCCTCCCTCCCTCCCACCAACAGCCAAGTCAAGTGCCTCATGTATTTTCATTCTCCCTTTGCTCTAGATAAATGTGAGCCTCACATACGTATTCCTCGTGTGAGGGAGTGTGTTCGTGTGCCTGTGAGCGAGTGAGTCCTTGTATGGAAGTATATGCTTGAATCTGTGTGTGTGTATATATATGTGAGTGCTTACCTATTTGTGTCTGGAGGGAATGATCTCCATATCTTGGGTCCCGTTCTTTAGCTGTCAGTTGTCCGATGCGGTGATCCCTGACTTTCTTTGTGTCTACACTTTAAGCTCTATCTGGAGTCGTTCAACACTACACCAGGGGGAGTGTTGTCCTTACTGTCTACCACAGTCCTGTTAAACCCACATTTCTTACTGATTTTGGTGACTGCTTCCACTAGTCATCATAATATTTCCGTCACGATTAGAACCGTTAACAAGAGTTTTACCCCCCCCCCCCACGTCCGCCCCCAACATCCTCAGCTACACCCCACACCTGATCCTAGAACATCAGCTACACCCCACACCTGATCCTAGAACATCAGCTACACCCCACACCTGATCCTAGAACATCAGCTACACCCCACACCTGATCCCAGAACATCAGCTACACCCCACACCTGATCCTAGAACATCAGCTACACCCCACACCTGACCCTAGACCATCAGCTACACCCCACACCTGACCCTAAACCATCAGCTACACCCCACACCTGATCCCAGAACATCAGCTACACCCCACACCTGACCCTAGACCATCAGCTACACCCCCACACCTGACCCCAGAACATCAGCTACACCCCACACCTGATGCCAGAACATCAGCTACACCCCACACCTGACCACAGAACATCAGCTACACCCCACACCTGACCACAGAACATCAGCTACACCCCACACCTGACCCTAGAACATCAGCTACACCCCACACCTGACCCCAGAACATCAGCTACACCCCACACCTGACCCCAGAACATCAGCTACACCCCACACCTGACCCCAGAACATCAGCTACACCCCCACACCTCACCCCAGGACACTCCCCACTTATCAAGGTTCACGTCAACCTCCCACAAAACTTTCCAAATTACTCACTTGGTCGGGAGAACCTTCGAAATAACCGCGACGATTTCCGACAAACTTATGTCGGTTCATTGATTTATGTCACGCACGCTCGGTATATACGACCCTCGCGGGCTGGTGTATATATATTATATATATATATATATATATATATATATATATATATATATATATATATATATATATATATATATATATATATATATATATATATATACCACCAACACATCCCTCAGAGCCTGACACATCCGTCACAGGTCCCAAACATCACTCACAGACCCGCTGCATCGCTCAGAACTCCAACACACATCTCTTGCAGTCTCGACACATCCCTCACAGCCCCAGCACATCCCTCTGTGCAAGAGTTTGAACTTACAAGATACAATAATTCTCAAGAACACTTGTAAGACTTCCTTAATTAGAGTCAGGTAGTGGTGGTATGGAGTCTTCTCCTCGCTCAGAGTAATGAAGGAGGAGGAGGAGGAGGAGGAGTAAGAGGAGAAGGAGAAAGAGAAGGAGTAAGAGAAGGAGGAGAAGGATTGACTTCAGGCAAACTTGTTCACGTGTCCTCACTTTTTGCTTTCTTATGGTACGGACATTCTTCTCTCTGGGCTTATGCCTCCCCACCTTAACAATGGTACACTAGATAATGATAACATACGTGTGATATTGAGACAAGTGGTGTCGCAGCTTAGAGTACAGGCGCTACTGATACACATAAAGAACCACAGTGCGCCACCTACGTCAGACAATTAGTAGAGTATGCGGTCCCGGCGTGGACCTCAAAAAAATACAAAATAAACGACTTTCTCATCACAATCGACTTGAGAATGAGGACGGACCGAGACGTCGTCGTCCCTTCACCTTCTAGTGTGTGGTCTGGTCAAAATACAAAATAAATCTTGAAAGGTTAAACGCTCATGCCTTTTCAACGAGGAGGCGTGGAGACGTCAGCTCCATACGTGATTAGAACAGTTGATTGGATATGAGAACTTCAGATTCAATGATGATGAGAACAACTAGATTTATTCCTCCAAGGAGTGCCGGACCAACCGGGCTGTGGTGGGTATGTGGGCCTGCGGGCCGCTCCAAGCAACAGCCTGGTGGACCAAACTCTCACAAGTCAAGCCTGGCCTCGGGCCGGGCTTGGGGAGTAGAAGAACTCCCAGAACCCCATCAACCAGGTATCAACCAGATCCTGAGGTAGGTAGCACTAGAAAACTGATAGGTGGAAAACGGAGACCAGGAGCTGAAGCTTCCAAACATAAACACGTGTGTGCGGGCACTCACGGCCCCCCCTCAGAAACCTCTCTAAGACAGTAAAAAAAACGAGAAGTTAATCTTTTTTTTTCAGATATATACAAGAGTTGTTACATTCTTGTACAGCCACTAGTACGCGTAGCGTTTCGGGCAGGTCCCTGGAATACGATCCTCTCATTCTCGTCTTTGATTACGAAGTAATATTCTGAAGCCACTTCAACATTAACTTTGACCTCGTCCTCACGTCTTGGAACTCAGTTAAATTTTCCACAAATAAATTATATTGTTACGAATCTTGTTTATTGTTTGGCCTAAGATCAATCACCCTTTGGAGGGCTACTAAGGCCCCAAAGTTAGCCTAGTAACCAACCAGCAAGGTTACCTCAGTCCTCAAGTATACGGTCTTAAAGATCTCATAACACCACTAATGATCTAGTTATTCTGATCTTTGGAAAGCTGTGTCATAAAAATATAACAACAAGATCTTAAAACATATATACAAATAGACTTTTAAATTCCCGAACAAAACCATTTAGAGATTGAAACTCGATAATGAAAGGAATTTTTGTACAGGGATTGATCTTCAGGAGCTACGGTCAAGGTCAGACCCTCTCACCAGCTGCTGTCTAATGGTGACCTCTTCAGCAGCCATCATTTTAACGAGACTCCTTCAACAGCTTCCGTGTAAAGGCGGCCATGGAAGGCTCTCGACCATCGCAATAAGTAAATGTATGTTATATTTCACCCAATTGTATTCAGCAGCAACTTAGAACCTCCAGTCACAAAGTTTATCAATATATGGCTATACTTTTGAGTCATCCGTCTACTCCTGCCCTCTGTATACTTCAGCCCTCTGTATACTTCAGCCCTCTGTATACTTCAGCCCTCTGTATACTTCAGTCCTCTGTATACTTCAGCCCTCTGTATACTTCAGCCCTCTGTATACTTCAGCCCTCTGTATACTCCTGCCCTCTGTATACTTCAGCCCTCTGTATACTTCAGCCCTCTGTATACTTCAGTCCTCTGTATACTTCAGCCCTCTGTATACTTCAGCCCTCTGTATACTTCAGTCCTCTGTATACTTCAGCCCTCTGTATACTTCAGCCCTCCGAAGACTCCGTTTAAGGGAGCCGGTCGGCCGAGCGGACAGCAGACTGGACTTGTGATCCTGTGGTCCCGGGTTCGATCCCGGGCGCCGGCGAGAAACAATGGGCAAAGTTTCTTTCACCCTATGCCCCTGTTACCTAGCAGTAAAATAGGTACCTGGGTGTTAGTCAGCTGTCACGGGCTGCTTCCTGGGGGTGGAGGCCTGGTCGAGGACCGGGCCGCGGGGACACTAAAGCCCCGAAATCATCTCAAGATAACCTCAAGAAGATAACTCCTACCCTCCGTATACACGTCAAAAAATAAATCCATCCAATGTTACGATAATTTTCATCAAAATAAAAATTGTTATCGAAAACACTCTCAGACGAATAATAACATACAGGTTCACACATACCCATAATAATCCAAAGATTTAAACACCAACAACAGGGCCGCAATAACCATAAGGACAAGAAAACACAGACGGACAAAAACCCAGAAAATAAAGAAAGAAAATGCAGGAAACATATTTTTTTGCAAAAAATCTCTAAATAATTCAACTGTACCGAGAAAGAGACATGATGTAATCATGTAACCGTGGAAGTCCCGTAAGTTACAAATACTTCGTAACTTTGTAAAGATGAGAAGTATAAATTAAAACTGGAGGTCCTAATGAAATACTCTTACAAATGTCTTTAATAAATTAATTAACTCCTGACTTACCTCAATAACAATAAGGTTATCTAACCAGCCGCTAAAAGATCCAATTACTGTAACATTAATTTCCGGGAAGCTTCTTAATGCAATAATAGCAAATACATTTCTTAATCACCGTCCAAATCACGATATATATTTATGAAGAAACACATTTTTGTAATGTACTTAATGCAGTTGACAGTGGTGGAAATTGTGGGTCTGTTTCTCGTGTCCTTAGCAACAGATCATATTAACGACGCTCAAACACATAGTCTACGAGATCAGATTATAAATTGCAATAGATAATAGTTCAGACGGAGTGACATAAATAGCGTGACACGGGTAATGGCTCACAGAGAGGTAACATAGTGAAGTAACGTCAGAATTGTAGACTGTCACAGGTGATGCTCTCCAGGGACCTCTGCTGGGACCATCTGTATTCATGACATACAGGATAACTCCCAGTCAACAGGCCTCGTGTTGTCTCAACAAGACGGTACGACAAGAATAAGATATTCCCTGAGACCGCCACGACGTTCCCAAAACCACTTGACTCGATTATTTTCCTGTGTTTTCGTTACCCTTTATCGGGGACAGAAAGCCTGTATTTATATGTCGAGGGCCCCCTAGGCTCGGTGCAAAACTCTAGGCCATATTCCTAGGCCTAGTATAGCACATATTTGTACTATAGTACGTCTCAGGTAACATGTATTAGGCCTAGAAAAGTTTAGTTAGGCTGGGTTCAGTTTTCTTTGCAACATCAGTACAACAATTTTATCAGTTTGTTCAAATTTAAATAGTAACCATATTCTACTTTCTAATTGTCCTTTACGTCAATATATGTACTATGGTCCTCATCGTGACCATAAGTAACGCTGATGATCGTGTATATATGTGTATATATATATATATATATATATATATATATATATATATATATATATATATATATATATATATATATATATATATATATGGCACAACTCTCCTAAACACGAGAGTTAAGTATACAACTTTAGAACACTTTCCCACCAGGAGACTCGAACCCTAGCCAGCACAGAAGCCTTCCAGCAACTGGCATAACAGGTACGCCTTAACCCTCTCCACCACCTGCTCAGACCCCTAAAAGAGATGGTAATTTCCATCTCCCAATAATTTCCTCCCAATAATTGGGAGGTGTTGATCTTTGGGGTATTTAAATACTCCGAAATTACCATCTCTTTTAGGGGTCTGAGCAGGTGGTGGAGAGGGTTAAGGCGTACCTGTTATGCCAGTTGCTGGAAGGCTTCTGTGCTGGCTAGGGTTCGAGTCTCCTGGTGGGAAAGTGTTCTAAAGTTGTATATATATATATATATATATATATATATATATATATATATATATATATATATATATATATATATATACTCACTATCTCACTACCTCTGCCCCCCCCCCATAGGTTTGCTAGCAGGGTTCAATAGAGGAAGAGGAGGCAGGTGCCAGCTAGTAGTGCCAAAATATAGTGTCTTTCCCAATAGCAATTTGGTGCCTGCCACTTGCTCAATACGGGCGCCATTAAGGCATTTTATCAGAGCGCCTGACCTGCCGATATCTTTTATGGCTGGACTTAATATACTTCTGATGCAACGTTGGCGCCAGCTGTGAGGTCCCGCTGGCGCCAGCTGTGAGGTCCAGCTGGCACCAGCTGTGAGGTCACACTGGCACCAGCTGTGAGGTCCCGCTGGCGCCAGCTGTGAGGTCCAGCTGGCACCAGCTGTGAGGTCACACTGGCACCAGCAGTGAGGTCCCACTGGCACCAGCTGTGAGGTCCCACTGGCACCAGCTGTAAGGTCCCACTGGCACCAGCTGTGAAGTCCCACTGGCACCAGCTGTGAGGTCACACTGGCACCAGCTGTGAGGTCACACTGGCACCAGCAGTGAGGTCCCACTGGCACCAGCTGTGAGGTCCCACTGGCACCAGCTGTAAGGTCCCACTGGCACCAGCTGTGAGGTCCCACTGGCACCAGCTGTGAGGTCACATTGGCACCAGCTGTGAGGTCACACTGGCACCAGCTGTGAGGTCCCACTGCCACCAGCTGTAAGGTCCCATTGACAGCAGCTGTGAGGTCCAGCTGGCACCAGCTGTGAGGTCCCGCTGGCGCCAGCTGTAAGGTCCCACTGGCACCAGCTGTGAGGTCCCACTGGCACCAGCTGTGAGGTCCAGCTGTTAGGTCCCACTGGCACCAGCTGTGAGGTCCCACTGGCACCAGCTGTGAGGTCCAGCTGTTAGGTCCCACTGGCACCAGCTGTGAGGTCCCACTGGCACCAGCTGTGAGGTCCAGCTGTTAGGTCCCACTGGCACCAGCTGTGAGGTCACACTAGCACCAGCTTTGAGGTCCCACTGGCACCAGTTGTGAGGTACCGCTGGCGCCAGCTGTAAGGTCCCTCTGACACCAGCTGAGATGCCGTAGAGACACTACATGCTCAGTGAAAGCTGGTAAGCGACACTTACACGATTGTTATAGAACGTTAAACTTTTTATTTAACTGGCAGGACGAACCTGAGTTGCTACGCTGACTCTTCATATGTATGCTAATGAAGGGAGCGTCGAGCGCATACCTTACTTGGAGGATAACTTTATTTACTGTACAATTTCAACAGTCATTATGCCCGTGGAAAATCCTCCCCCCACGTGCAATATCATTATCCTCTTATGCAACTTGCAGATGAATTCAAACGAGGCAAAATTATGTGCAGGTTAAAATATTTTTTTAGCGAGTGCCATATTTGTTTTGTTTGGGAGAAATTAATATAGTAGGGAGTCTACATGTTAGGAGTAGATCTACAGGTTTACCTGTTGTAGTGGTTTACTGATATTATATATATATATATATATATATATATATATATATATATATATATATATATATATATATATATATATATATATATATATATATATATATATATATATATATATATATATATAATTTCAATGTTGTCATGATTCATCGAATACTTCCCTGCACTGCGGGAGAAAGCGCTCATCATACACCAAACACCGGCCTGGTGTATTTAAACCCCGGTATATATATATACATATATATATATATACACCAGGAACTGTATATTTTGAATAAATGGCGAGGTATCCCGGCTGAGAGCGCATTATACTCTGGGACCGCGGGCTCGCGCTATTGCTCATTATCACAGGCAAAACTATTCTCCATGTTTTTTGCAAAATATTGGTGTGGAGATTCCGGGTGTTTATGTGGATACCTGGGATACCATGGCTCGGGTATTTATGTGTGGGGGTGTTTGTTTAGTCTCCCTTAATTTTTACGGTGGTTTCCTCTCTCTCTCTCTCTCTCTCTCTCTCTCTCTCTCTCTCTCTCTCTCTCTCTCTCTCTCTCTCTCTCTCTCTCTCTTTTAGCCTTCTTTAATCTATTCTACCTCTCTCTTTTCCCATCATACAAGTAATCACACACAACACACACACGCTCACAGCTCGAGAGTTGTGGTACAAAGGGCCAGAGTTCAATCCCGGCCGAGGCAGATACAAATGGGTAGTTTCTTTCATCTGATGCCTCTCTTAACCTAGGAGTAAATAGGTACCTGGGAGTTAGACAGCTGTTACGGGGTGCTTCCTGGGGATGTGTATGTGTGTGTGTGTGTGTTTTCACCTATTTATATTCACCTACTTGTGCTTGAGGGGGTTAAGCTCTGCTCTTTCGGCCCGCCTCTCAACTGTCAATCAACTGTTACTAACTACTATTTTTTCCCCTCCACACACACACACACTCCAGGAAGAAGCCCGTAGCAGCTGTCTAACTCCCAGGTACCTATTTACTGCTAGGTAACAGGGGGGCATCAGGGTTAAGGAAACTCTGCCCATCTGTCTCCACTGGGTGCGGGGATCGAACCCCGGTCCCTAGGTCCACGAGTCTAGAGCGCTGTCCACTCGGCCACCCAGCCCGCTAGGTATGTGTGTGTGTATATGTGTGTGTGTGTGTGTGTGTGTGTGTGTGTGTGTGTGTGTGTGTGTGTGTGTGTGTGTGTGTATGTGTGTGTGTGTGTTTGTGTGTGTGTGTGTTTGTGTACTCACCTATTTGTGCTTGCGGGGGTTGAGCTTTGGCTCTTTGGTCCCGCCTCTCAACTGTCAATCAACTGGTGTACAGATTCCTGAGCCTACTGGGCTCTATCATATCTACATTTAAAACTGTGTATGGAGTCAGCCTCCACCACATCACTGCCTAATGCATTCCATCCGTTAACTACTCTGACACTAAAAAAGTTCCTTCTAACGTCTCTGTGGCTCATGTGAGTACTCAGTTTCCACCTGTGTCCCCTTGTTCGCGTCCCACCAGTGTTGAATAGTTTATCTTTGTTTACCCGGTCGATTCCTCTGAGGATTTTGTAGGTTGTGATCATGTCTCCCCTTACTCTTCTGTCTTCCAGTGTCGTAAGGTGCATTTCCCGCAGCCTTTCCTCGTAACTCATGCCTCTTAGTTCTGGGACTAGTCTAGTGGCATACCTTTGGACTTTTTCCAGCTTCGTCTTGTGCTTGACAAGGTACGGGCTCCATGCTGGGGCCGCATACTCCAGGATTGGTCTTACATATGTGGTGTACAAGATTCTGAATGATTCCTTACACAGGTTCCTGAACGCTGTTCTGATGTTAGCCAGCCTCGCATATGCCGCAGACGTTATTCTTTTTATGTGGGCTTCAGGAGACAGGTTTGGTGTGATATCAACTCCTAGATCTTTCTCTCTGTTCGTTTCATTAAGTACTTCATCTCCTATTCTGTATCCTGTGTTTGGCCTCCTATTTCCACCACCTAGTTTCATTACTTTGCATTTACTCGGGTTGAACTTCAACAGCCATTTGTTGGACCATTCACTCAGTCTGTCTAGGTCATCTTGTAGCCTCCTACTATCGTCCTCAGTTTCAATCCTCCTCATAATTTTTGCATCATCGGCAAACATTGAGAGAAACGATTCTATACCCTCTGGAAGATCATTTACATATATCAGAAACAGTATAGGTCCAAGGACTGACCCCTGCGGTACTCCACTCGTAACGTCTCGCCAATCTGAGACCTCACCCCTCACACTGACTCGTTGTCTCCTGTTACTTAGGTACTCCTGTATCCAACGGAGTACCTTCCCTTTCACTCCAGCCTGCATCTCCAGTTTTTTCACTAACCTCTTGTGTGGCACTGTGTCAAAGGCTTTCTGACAATCCAAAAATATGCAGTCTGCCCACCCTTCTCTTTCTTGCCTTATTTTTGTTGCCTGGTCATAGAATTCAAGTAACCCTGTGAGGCAGGACCTGCCATCCCTGAATCCATGTTGATGCTGTGTTACAAAGTTCTTTCGCTCCAGATGTTCCACTAGCTTTCTTCGCACAATCTTCTCCATCAACTTGCATGGTATGCAGGTTAGGGACACTGGTCTGTAATTCAGTGCCTCCTGTCTATCCCCTTTCTTGTATATCGGGACTACGTTAGCTGTGTGTGTGTGTGTGTGTGTGTGTGTGTGTGTGTGTGTGTGTGTGTGAGTGTGTGTGTGTGTGTGTGTGCGTGCGTGTGTGTGTGTATGTGTGTGTGTGTGTGTGTGTGTGTGTGTGTGTGTGTGTGTGTGAGTGTGTGTGTGTGAGTACGTACATGCGTGCGCGCGCAAGCAGGAGAGATTATATGTGGAAGATATAATAGATAAAATTATGTCGGAAGTCAGCACAGTAGATAACCGACGATTAAAACGGCAGGATCCAAAAGCTAGCAGCTCGATCTTGCAGATAAAACGAGTCAGAGGTCTTCTCCCGTACCCACTTGTGTAACGCGAGACAGATTAAAGAAGAGAGTGGGTATTCCATTCACCTGCACTGTATGGGTCTCGAACCCTGGACCCCACGTGTGTGTGAGAGTGCCGACGCTCCTTTAAGAGAGTGGGCTGGTTCCCAGCCAACGACAACCACTTACAGGAAACACTAAATGAAGTTCGCAGGGGAAGATATAGGAGACAGAGGGGCGTGGGTTCCTGACCAGTGAGGGACTGACGCAAATAAAGGTCGTGGAGGCGAGGAAACATTTAAAGGAAGAGGATAGGACAAAGACTATTGGGCCGGGGGAATCATTGATTTTCAGGCAGGAGGAGGAGAAGGAGAAGGCGCTGAACTATCCACTTCAAATGCTCTTCAACGCTACGCTGGGAACTAATGAATTGTCGAAGATGCTGAAAAGAGATAATGTGGTTCTTATATACAAGGAAGGAGCAAGAGAGGAGACTAGTGCTACTGGCATGCACTCCCTGCACGGTCCTGTGGTTGTATAATCAACGACTCGTGTATTGATTATACAAAATATTCTCTGCTTCGTGACACAAACATGGGATTGTCCTGTTAATTATTTATTTGTTGTGAGCATTTCGTGATGTTTATTTTATTTCACGCGGTTTTAGAGCTATACTTATGATATGACATTTAAATTGCCACTCATGTTAGGTTGGCGTGCTTCAGTAATCGTAAATTAAGTTTGGGTTTCTGTCAATAAAACTGACATAAAATCCAGGTTTTTGCGTGGAATTCGTATCTTTTCCACACAGATGTTTGTATGGGGTTCGTGGACCATCCATCCAGGTTTAATAATTCGATTTTCCGTCAGTTATGATAAATTCATTAATGAATGATAAATTATTCTACCCCCATAGTCGCTTGATAACAAATGCGGCAATATAACAATTTTAGTGCAAAAATAATTTGCACATAATTTCAGAAGTGTGAACACATCAGAGCACATCACTGAACACCCAACGACAGGTTGGGTGTGTTCCAGGTGTGTGTGTTGTCTGTCTTGTGGCTGTGTTTGAGGTGGCGGTGCGTGGCACAATTCGCCTTTTTTAATAATTTTTAAAAAGTTACAAGTTACATACAAATGAACGGATTAGCATGAAGGTCATTGCAAGCGCTACCGCAGCATCAATTACCTGAGCCCGAGGCGTGTAATGGAGTCACTTCCCGGGAGCAGCATCATGCCTGCACCCGACACCAGCCACTGAGAAAATTATATTGAGGATGGTTGGCTTTGAGACGACTCTAAAGGCCTTGGCTGCGCCTTTGATGCTCCTCTATTATTGCTGGCGGCGGCGGAGCTGGTGTTGTGTTCTGTGTGGGCGGCTGTTGAGGAATGGTGCACCATGAAAGGTTGGTTGTGTGTTGTGTGGTGTTGGTCGTGTGTTGTGTGGTGTTGGTCGTGTGTTGTGTGTTGTGTGGTGTGTGGTGTGTGGTAGTGTGTTGTGTGGTGTTGGTCGTGTGTTGTGTGTTGTGTGGTGTGTGGTAGTGTGTTGTGTGATGTGTGGTGTTGGTAGTGTGTTGTGTGATGTGTGGTGTTGGTAGTGTGTTGTGTGGTGTTGGTAGTGTGTTGTGTGGTGTTGGTCGTGTGTTGTGTGTTGTTGGTCGTGTGTTGTGTGATGTGTGGTGTTGGTAGTGTGTTGTGTGGTGTTGGTCGTGTGTTGTGTGTTGTTGGTCGTGTGTTGTGTGGTGTTGGTCGTGTGTTGTGTGATGTGTGGTGTTGGTAGTGTGTTGTGTGATGTGTGGTGTTGGTCGTGTATTGTGTGTTGTTGGTCGTGTGTTGTGTGTTGTTGGTCGTGTGTTGTGTGTTGTTGGTCGTGTGTTGTGTGGTGTTGGTCGTGTGTTGTGTGATGTGTGGTGTTGGTAGTGTGTTGTGTGATGTGTGGTGTTGGTAGTGTGTTGTGTGTTGTTGGTCGTGTGTTGTGTGATGTGTGGTGTTGGTCGTGTGTTGTGTGATGTGTGGTGTTGGTCGTGTGTTGTGTGGTGTTGGTCGTGTGTTGTGTGTTGTTGGTCGTGTGTTGTGTGATGTGTGGTGTTGGTCGTGTGTTGTGTGGTGTTGGTCGTGTGTTGTGTGTTGTTGGTCGTGTGTTGTGTGGTGTTGGTCGTGTGTTGTGTGATGTGTGGTGTTGGTAGTGTGTTGTGTGATGTTGGTAGTGTGTTGTGTGGTGTTGGTAGTGTGTTGTGTGTTGTTGGTCGTGTGTTGTGTGTTGTTGGTCGTGTGTTGTGTGGTGTTGGTCGTGTGTTGTGTGGTGTTGGTAGTGTGTTGTGTGGTGTTGGTAGTGTGTTGTGTGGTGTTGGTAGTGTGTTGTGTGGTGTTGGTAGTGTGTTGTGTGGTGTTGGTAGTGTGTTGTGTGGTGTTGGTAGTGTGTTGTGTGTTGTTGGTCGTGTGTTGTGTGGTGTTGGTAGTGTGTTGTGTGATGTGTGGTGTTGGTCGTGTGTTGTGTGGTGTTGGTCGTGTGTTGTGTGGTGTTGGTAGTGTGTTGTGTGATGTGTGGTGTTGGTCGTGTGTTGTGTGGTGTTGGTCGTGTATTGTGTGTTGTTGGTCGTGTGTTGTGTGTTGTTGGTCGTGTGTTGTGTGTTGTTGGTCGTGTGTTGTGTGGTGTTGGTCGTGTATTGTGTGGTGTTGGTCGTGTGTTGTGTGTTGTTGGTCGTGTGTTGTGTGGTGTTGGTCGTGTGTTGTGTGGTGTTGGTCGTGTGTTGTGTGGTGTTGGTAGTGTGTTGTGTGATGTTGGTCGTGTGTTGTGTGGTGTTGGTCGTGTGTTGTGTGGTGTTGGTAGTGTGTTGTGTGGTGTTGGTCGTGTGTTGTGTGGTGTTGGTCGTGTGTTGTGTGGTGTTGGTCGTGTATTGTGTGTTGTTGGTCGTGTGTTGTGTGGTGTTGGTCGTGTGTTGTGTGGTGTTGGTAGTGTGTTGTGTGGTGTTGGTCGTGTGTTGTGTGGTGTTGGTCGTGTATTGTGTGGTGTTGGTCGTGTGTTGTGTGGTGTTGGTCGTGTGTTGTGTGGTGTTGGTAGTGTGTTGTGTGGTGTTGGTCGTGTGTTGTGTGGTGTTGGTAGTGTGTTGTGTGATGTGTGGTGTTGGTAGTGTGTTGTGTGGTGTTGGTCGTGTATTGTGTGGTGTTGGTCGTGTATTGTGTGGTGTTGGTCGTGTGTTGTGTGGTGTTGGTCGTGTGTTGTGTGGTGTTGGTAGTGTGATGTGTGGTGTTGGTCGTGTGTTGTGTGGTGTTGGTAGTGTGATGTGTGGTGTTGGTCGTGTGTTGTGTGGTGTTGGTAGTGTGATGTGTGGTGTTGGTCGTGTGTTGTGTGGTGTTGGTAGTGTGATGTGTGGTGTTGGTCGTGTATTGTGTGTTGTTGGTCGTGTGTTGTGTGTTGTTGGTCGTGTGTTGTGTGTTGTGTGGTGTTGGTCGTGTGTTGTGTGGTGTTGGTAGTGTGATGTGTGGTGTTGGTCGTGTGTTGTGTGGTGTTGGTAGTGTGATGTGTGGTGTTGGTAGTGTGATGTGTGGTGTTGGTAGTGTGATGTGTGGTGTTGGTCGTGTGTTGTGTGGTGTTGGTAGTGTGTTGTGTGGTGTTGGTAGTGTGATGTGTGGTGTTGGTCGTGTGTTGTGTGGTGTTGGTCGTGTATTGTGTGGTGTTGGTCGTGTGTTGTGTGGTGTTGGTCGTGTGTTGTGTGGTGTTGGTCGTGTATTGTGTGTTGTTGGTCGTGTGTTGTGTGATGTGTGGTGTTGGTCGTGTGTTGTGTGGTGTTGGTAGTGTGTTGTGTGGTGTTGGTCGTGTGTTGTGTGGTGTTGGTCGTGTGTTGTGTGGTGTTGGTCGTGTGTTGTGTGTTGTTGGTCGTGTATTGTGTGTTGTTGGTCGTGTGTTGTGTGATGTGTGGTGTTGGTCGTGTGTTGTGTGGTGTTGGTAGTGTGTTGTGTGGTGTTGGTCGTGTGTTGTGTGGTGTTGGTCGTGTGTTGTGTGTTGTTGGTCGTGTGTTGTGTGGTGTTGGTCGTGTGTTGTGTGATGTGTGGTGTTGGTAGTGTGTTGTGTGGTGTTGGTCGTGTGTTGTGTGTTGTTGGTAGTGTGTTGTGTGGTGTTGGTCGTGTGTTGTGTGGTGTTGGTCGTGTGTTGTGTGGTGTTGGTCGTGTGTTGTGTGGTGTTGGTAGTGTGTTGTGTGTTGTTGGTAGTGTGTTGTGTGGTGTTGGTCGTGTGTTGTGTGGTGTTGGTCGTGTGTTGTGTGTTGTTGGTAGTGTGTTGTGTGGTGTTGGTCGTGTGTTGTGTGGTGTTGGTCGTGTGTTGTGTGGTGTTGGTCGTGTGTTGTGTGGTGTTGGTAGTGTGTTGTGTGGTGTTGGTCGTGTGTTGTGTGGTGTTGGTCGTGTATTGTGTGGTGTTGGTCGTGTGTTGTGTGGTGTTGGTAGTGTGTTGTGTGTTGTTGGTAGTGTGTTGTGTGGTGTTGGTCGTGTGTTGTGTGGTGTTGGTAGTGTGTTGTGTGTTGTTGGTCGTGTGTTGTGTGGTGTTGGTCGTGTGTTGTGTGGTGTTGGTCGTGTGATGACGTAGGGGTTGCATAATTATCTCAGATATAAACACAACTTAGCTCCCCTTCACTGTGGTCAGCACACAGTGCCGGAACACCGACGCCGGCACAGAGAACAGCTTCCTCACAGAGGTAAGAGCTCAGATCCTGTTGGACTCACCGCCAAGGATGCTCAACCGCACTCAACATCTCGTTAGATAAATAATTAAATAATTGTTTTGGTTCCAGAGTCATTGAATTATATTTGTAATGTACCAAACTTAGCTAGTCCCTGAACAAAGTCATAGATCTGAACTTCAACTAACATGATTTGTATCAAACTTAATTTGTACTTAAACTATATTATAGTAGACTGTATAGGCGTATATAAGTACATCATTAAACAGGCTACCAGACATGACCAGTCAATGGTCATTACCTCTAACATTACAAGAATCCCACTGATCTAAAGCCATAATATATGGGCTCCTGCAGACTGCCACAGGATTACTCCAATCATAGTACACCCGTCCAAGTGGGCTTCTTCTGGAATTCGACTTGAAATGTATCAATATAGTTCACTAGTAACGGATGTCCTACGAAATATATGCAGAGATCACAAAAAAATCCGCATGTCACTTCACATCAAAGAATTAGCAACTCACCAACTTGAACTTCAACTGAGACACAACAATGACGGACACTAACAATCCCAACCGCTCTCCTTCCCCTTCACTCTCTCTTCATTAATTTCCAAACACCAGCAAAAATAATTCTTTGATAATTCTACAAAGTTAACTTGGAGCTCTTGCAGCTGCCATGAGATTAACTTACTATTTACGTTTCTTCACAACGGTCAGGGGGCTCATTCTTCAGTCTCGCAAAAATTAATGGATAGGAAATGAGACCTCGATATAATATTCAGTTTTTCATTTCCAAAGAAATGTGTATCTCAAGACCTTATGAATGATTTGCAAGTAAATATATTACGCGGACGACACGAGGATGTGTGGATCTGTGTGTGTGTGTATATGTGTGTGTGTGGACTCATCTAGTTGTTCTTGCGGGGGTTGAGCTCTGGCTCTTTGGTCCCGCCTCTCAACTGTCAACCAACAGGTGTACAGGTTCCTGAGCCTACTGGGCTCTATCATATCTACACTTGAAACTGTGTATGGAGTCAGCCTCCACCACATCACTTCCTCATGCATTCCATCTGTCAACCACTCTGACACTAAAAATCAAGTGTTCTTGTGTACAGTGTACATGTATACATTGTGTGTGTGTATGTTTGTGTGTGTGTGTGTGTGTGTGTATGTGTGTGTGTGTGGGTGTGTGTGTGTGTGTGTGTGTGTGTGTGTGTGTGTGTGTGTGTGTGTGTGTGTGTGTGTGTGTGTGTGTGTGTGTGAGTGAGTGAGTGTGTGCGCGCGCGTGTGCCTTAAGTGTTAGCATTTTAATGTTTGTTCCTCCTGTACTTTTGTGATATTGTTTGTCGCTTCCCAGTCCTCCATAGTCCTTCAACTGTCACGTTTGTATTTAATTTTTAATTCCGGCAGAAACTCTGCGAACTCGGGCCAGACCTTCGGATGATTAATCAGAACACAATGGGTGCTACAAGGTGCTATAAATCTTTATTCCAGCGGGGCGTCCCGAAGTTCCCAGCAGCGGGCCGGCTGGTCCAAGACAGACTTCCCTTCACACTCCAGTGTTTTTCCTCTGTGTCCCAGTTTTATCTGCAAGTTTGATCATCAGAGAGATTTAGTGTGAAGCAAGTTCCGGGTGTGAGCAGCATTAGGCAACTCGGGTAAAGTTGGAGGAATGTTTGTCTTAAGTTGAGAGCAGTGAAGCATTAGGCCGCCTTCCTTCCTCTTCCCCGACTTTGCCTTGAGAGGAAAGATCTGCAGCAGTAGGGAGGAAAGCAGACAGATGCTCCTACTCACAGCTTCTGGGAGCAGATGAGATGAATTTCGCTATTCACAGCCTTTGGGAGGAGAGCAGATGGATGGAGCAGCTTACAATTTCCAGAAGAGCAGAATGTTTCTAGCATTCATAGCTTCAGGGAGAAGGAGGAGTAGTGGGCATCCATCAGTCTCAGGAGACTATGGAGTTGCGCTCTGGTAGTCGGTCTGGAGTGGCCTCTCTAGGGCGTAAAGCCAGGAGAGGTTGGGAAGCTACAGGTAGCTGATATTACAGCATCTAGGACCAAAACAGACTGATGTTACTATTCATAGATTCTTCAGGTTTCTTATTAAATTATCGTTATGGGATTCCTCTCCGGTCTTGCCACAAACCTCAGAGCTTGTAACCAACAAGAGGAAGCAACTGAAGGAATGCTTAGAATCTTGTAATAGTCTTCATCAACGATGATCTGCTTCATGGAATAATCAGTTGGCGCCATGAGGATACGAACCAGCATTGTGGGTACTTCGAATCCTCATCATTGTGCTTCAACTGATTTTATCATTGATACATCACGTTAATGTGATTACTTTTGAGGATCAGCTAATGTTAAGAGAAGTAGCTTAGTGATCCACAAGCAAACATTGACTTTCACAATCTTACACAGCATCCTAATAACTGCAAACTCTCACCTGAATAAAGGGTGTTGGCTTGTGGCAGCCGTTCCTTCCCTGTAACCAGGTAGCGGCAAGATGAGTCCCGGAAGCTGCAATATTGCACACTCACAGATTTTCCTCAGCTGCTGACGAGTCCGAAGTTAGTGATACGAAAAGTTTTGCCTTGAAGATCTCAGAAGAACCATTCCTGGAGAAGGCAACTGAACTCTCTCGATAAAAAAGAAAAATGTGATGGATTCAAAATCTAAATATTTTGGAGTAACGATCAGATTCTTACTGCTGATAATAGGGTTTTGGGAACACTCGATTCATGTGCTGAAAATGTAACTATGGCATCTATATTTTCTTTATATTCAACATTGCCTTCTCAGAAGAAAATCACATGAATAAAAATACAATTTAAACTGTTGCAATACAGCTTAGTTATCGTGCACAGCGCTGTTTCTGGACCAGCGTGGCGTTGTTGCATGCAACATTCAACACGCTTCTCTCTGACATCATTCCTTAGTTTCTCTTTAAGATGGTGCGTAGTTTCCTTACATCAGTTAGCCTAATCCTTAGCAGTCAAGAGCAGGGATTATATACAGACGACGAGTCACAATAACGTGACTGAAGACATAATGACCAAACCACACATCAGAAGATGAAGAAACGACGACGTTTCGGTCCGTCGTGAACCATTACCAAGTTTCAAACTAAGATTATATCCTAACTTTCATGGCAATAACCACTTGAATTGGTTTCTCACCAGTCTGTGGCTATAAATATATTAGCATTACTTTCCTTCCTTCATTTTACACAAAAAAGTTGGTCAAATGATTAGAAACGTTCGTAATCCGTCGACAATGTTTCTGTCATTAAGACTACAAGTGTAAGTGTCAGTCACAGAGTAGTTAGGCTGAGATCTCTCTCTTGACAGTGAACTTCAGTTTGCAGAATACAAAGTCCCATTTAATAGGGAGTATTAACCTCACTTATAGTTTTAGTTCCAGTACAATAACGCGGTCTTGTGGAGGTGTAACACACATAGCTAAGCTTCCTTATTGAAATTTAGAAACAATAAGTGATTGTTTATTAGCAAAAAACAATCTGCAACAAGCAATAAAGTATCTGCTTGAAGAACTCTCCTTAGCTACAGTTATCAACATTTTGCCATAAACATAATTTACAACTTAAATTTTCTGTTTAATATTAAAGATAATTAAAGACTCTATAAAGATTGTCCTTGGTTAAGGAATCGACAGCTTTTTACTTTGGCAAGTTGCGCAGAGTCATTGATAAAGTAACGCTTAGAGTAAGAAAATGATATCGTCTTATCTCTTGTGGTAGATAACACAGACCAGTAGCCTTGACAGTCGACACTACACCTGGAAGTGTTTTCTACAGTAAACACCGAACAGAAAATGTTAAATCTTTTGGTTTACAGAACAGAAAAATCTTTTGGAACAGACTTTGGAGAGGAACGTATATTCTGAAATAGACACGAGAGAGAGAAGTAGCTTTACCAGCCGAGAACAGAAGCATGAAGTATTTCCTGTAGTGTGTACCATATCTTATCTTGAGGTTATCTTGAGATGATTTCGGGGCTTTAGTGTCCCCGCGGCTTGGTCCTCGACCAGGCCTCCACCCCCTGGAAGCAGCCCGTGACAGCTGACTAACACCCAGGTACCTATTTTACTGCTAGGTAACAGGGGCATAGGGTGAAAGAAACTCTGACCAATGTTTCTCGCCGGCGCCTGGGATCGAACCCCAGGGATGGGGAGGTGAAGCCAGCAAGTAGTGTACCAGGTAACGAAGTATATCCTGTGTACTCCTGGAGGGAAATGCATCCAGAAAGAGGGAAGTGTATCCTAGAGCAGACTGAGGAGATAACATGTTCTGCAGACACCAGTAACAGCATCACCATCTGCGGCGCGAGGCTGCGGCGTGCTAGAGACCAGGTGGGGCTCCCGGCCTCCTGCTCCCTTGGCTCATTATATTAGTCCAAATCTGGTTTACGTCCGTCTTAGTGATCATGGTGAGGGGTTTATGGTGACAGTGGTGAGCATGGTGACAGTGGTGAGGATGGTGACAGTGGTGAAGATGTTGACAGTGGTGAGGATGGTGACAGTGGTGAGGATGGTGACAGTGGTGAGGATGGTGACAGTGGTGAGGATGGTGACAGTGGTGAGGATGGTGACAGTGGTGAGGATGGTGACAGTGGTGAGGATGGTGACAGTGGTGACAATGGTGACAGTGGTGAGGATGGTGACAGTGGTGAGGATGGTGACAGTGGTGATGATGGTGACAGTGGTGAGGATGGTGACAGTGGTGAGGATGGTGACAGTGGTGAGGATGGTGACAGTGGTGAGGATGGTGACAGTGGTGATGATGGTGACAGTGGTGAGGATGGTGACAGTGGTGACAATGGTGACAGTGGTGACAATGGTGACAGTGGTGAGGATGGTGACAGTGGTGACAATGGTGACAGTGGTGAGGATGGTGACAGTGGTGACCGGGAATGGAACGTTGTAGTCAGGGGGGGGGTAGGCTGGTCTTACGTAGATTGTTTAGAACAAACTAAATTCTATAATTAGCATAGACACACAAGGACAAAGAGCGAGGCAGTTACTTTTGGGTAGTTAGTTAGTGAGGACACAAGAGCATTCGGGAACAGAACGCGTTCACACAGAACACCTGGGCGAGGTGTTCCTCTTGAACGCAAGCAGTTCTGAGTGCCAAACGTGGTATCTAACGGAATTTATATTAGTCTGTTAACTTGTATATATGATTTGATATATGTATTTGATATATATTATATATATATATGATATATATTATATTATTTGATATATATATATAAACCTGGATTTGATATATTTCTCCCATTAAGATATATTGAGAATAACTCATTGGCAAAACACAAAAATATGGCACCCCCAAGGAAGGTCTTAAGTTCCAGTTGGAAAGCAGATAGCTGTCTCTGCAATCTATCCTTACTGCGTGTGCTGGTGGTTCAGTAGGTGGAGCTGCGGACTGTTGCTTGCAGGATCACTCTATATAAATCAAGCAATAATAATCCATTACCAAATATTAACATTTTCCATTACATTTGGTAATCCATTACCAAATACTAACATTTTAGGTAAATGTTTAAAGTTGCAAATTGAGTGACAGCACATGTAGCAACACATGCCGTAACTATTGCAATAGGTGTTGCAGCAATATCTAGCTCCGTGCTTCACTGAAAGTCCTAGTAAATAAAGTATTAACAACAGATCTGTCCCTCTGAAAGATGAAGCAACAGACCTCAGTGAATAACAAATATTGAGGTCCTGGTGTTTCCCTGCGCCTGTGACGCTATACTTGTTCTGTCATGTCAAAGGTGAACGTGCAGGCTGTGACGGTACACGTCGTCTGTCATGTCACAGGTGTCTGTACAGGCTGTGACGGTACACGTCGTCTGTCATGTCACAGGTGTCTGTACAGGCTGTGACGGTACACGTCGTCTGTCATGTCACAGGTGCCTGTACCGGCTGTGACGGTACACGTCGTCTGTCATGTCACAGGTGTCTGTACAGGCTGTGACGGTACACGTCGTCTGTCATGTCACAGGTGCCTGTACAGGCTGTGACGGTACACGTCGTCTGTCATGTCACAGGTGTCTGTACAGGCTGTGACGGTACACGTCGTCTGTCATGTCACAGGTGTCTGTATAGGCTGTGACGGTACACGTCGTCTGTCATGTCACAGGTGCCTGCACAGGCTGTGACGGTACACGTGTTCGTTACAAGCACGTGTACGTGTCTTACAGGTAGGAACAGTTGTCTTCTCACTGTTCTTTGGATTCATAGACTGGGTCCCCGGCGGCGCCAGGGTCGACCCGGCCATATTCTTCGAAGTCAAGAACATTTCTTCTCTTTACTTCGGCCAAACTGTGGTGAGTAGAATTGTTTCTAAATATTTCCTCACATGAGAATAATGGGCAATGGGGCCGTACCCAATCAGCCCATGTTGATTACCCTTTTCCTGTCACTCTGCAAAGTTGGGCTAGGCTCGAACCCATGGGTTCGAATCAGGATTCGAACCCATGACGTTCAGGGTCACCCCAAAACGTTCACAGTACTTTAGAGTTCTTAGTGATCTATGGCTATGGTTTCATATGAAGTAGCCAGTTTTCTGTGTCCGGTCTTTGACATATATTAAAAACATTATGGGCCGCTAGAACCGATCTTTGTGGTACTCCACTCGTAACCTCTCTCCACTCTGATGTCTCAGCTCTCACTGTCACCCTTTGCTTCCTTCCTGGGAGATACTCTGTTCCACCTTAGGACTTTTCCAGATATATGAGCCTGCTTCTCTAGTTTGAGTACGAGTATATTCACCTAATTGTACTTGCGTGGGGTTGTGCTCTGCTGTTTCGGCCTGCCTCTCAACTGTCAATGAATCAACTGTTACTACCTACTAATTATTCCCTCCCCCCACCCAGGAAGCAGCCCGTAACAGCTGTCTAACTCCCAAGTACCTGTTTATCGGTAGGTAACAGGGGCATCAGGGTGAAAAAACTCTGCCCATCTGTTTCCGCCGGCGCCGGGAATCGAACCTCGGACCACAGGATTACGTATCCAGCGTGCTGTCAACTCAGCTTCCAGCGTTCTGAACTTAGCCACCAGTGCCCTGTGTGTGTGTGCACGCGTTCGTGCATGTGTGCGTGTGTGATTAGTAGAAAAACTAATGATTCGACTTCATTTATCTACATCTGCACATGTATATGTGCATGATTTCTAGCTTATTTTGACCAAACATACTTTAATATTCAATATTCTTGGGTAAAATTGGCGCTCGGTCAAAAAACTACCCATCCTTTGTCAAAAAGCTTTTACACAGTTTGTGAAAAAATATCACACTGTCCCAAAAGCTTTCACACTCTCAAACTTTGTTTAACATGGATAAAAACAATATGCATTCAACCTGTCTTTTTTTTATTTTGCATTTTAACAAAAACGAATATTCTCAAAATATTGCATTTGGTCTAATAACGGGTCAGTACACTTGCAAGTCTTAGAACTCGTTTCTTAAATTTCACTGAGATACCTTCGAAACGAGAAGAGATTTAAAACTATTTATTTACGAATTAAGTGTTAATGTGCGACAGGTTATATAAGGGATACCACCTAGGGGCAGCTGTGAAGACTCATAGCCTCAGAGAGAAAAATAAAGAATATTAAGAGAAATCTTGTCGTTTGACTATAAATACGTTAGGGAATGAGAGAGAGAAAGAGAGAGAGAGAGAGAGAGAAAGAGAGAGAGAGAGAGAGAGAGAGAGAGAGAGAGAGAGAGAGAGAGAGAGAGAGAGAGAGAGAGAGAGAGAGAGAGAGAGAGAGAGAGAGAGAGAAATAAATAAAATAAATGTTCATTTAGGTAAAGTACATACATACAGGAGATTTTACAAAGATTGATCGATTTATAGATAGAGCTAGTACATACAATGCCTAAAGCCACTATTACGCAAAGCGTTTCGGGAATGCAGAGAGAGAGAGAGAGAGAGAGAGAGAGAGAGAGAGAGAGAGAGAGAGAGAGAGAGAGAGAGAGAGAGAGAGAGAGAGAGAGAGAGAGAGAGAGAGAGATGGGGAGTACAGAAAGACAGATACAGATAGAATAAATTACTTAAAGGAGTCAATTAATTAATCTTCCGTTCAAGCAGTGTTGCATAAATACCTAATGAAAATATTAGCTTATTTCCTTTGAAGATGCTTCTGAGATTTCATCGCTCAAAAAGGGAATATTCATGGGACGAATAATGCTAAAAAATGCTAAGGTCGAGAAAAATGAATAAAATGTCTACAATAAATTGCAGGATATTCGTAAATAATGTTAAAACCTTTGACATTTTCAGTCTCAATAACATTTAATGTTCGTAAAGTTCATTTTGATGGTGAGAGAGAGAGGAAAGAGAGAGGGGAGAGAGAGAGAGAGGGAAAGGGCGTGAGAGGGGTGAGAGGGAGGAGAGATATGGAGTAAGGGAATGTTTAATTCAGTGATACAATGAAGATTGTGTAGTAAGACTAATGTTATTTACAATATCACTACCGAAGTCTTGGTGCAAAAGGCGTAACTTTAAGACGCGTGGAAACTACTGAAGAGGAAGCAAATTTTTATTAGACTTATTCCTTAGATCGCTTTAAACCAAGTCTTAGAAGTTCTCTTAGTACAGCATCTATCGTTCCCGACACCTTACCCACACACGACACTACTCTATTACAAGTCTTGTCACCGAGAGTTAACAAAATGTAAAAACTCATTTGAACTTTGTGAACAGATTTAAACTGTATTTAAACCTCTGCAAAGTATTAACATATGAATATATGCTTGGTCTGGGTCGCTAGCAGCGGGCCACACCGGGTCGCTAGCAGCGCTGCTTGACACACCGGGTCGCTAGCAGCGCTGCTCGACACACCGGGTCGCTAGCAGCGCTGCTCGACACACACCGGGTCGCTAGCAGCGCTACTCGACACACACCGGGTCGCTAGCAGCGCTACTCGACACACACCGGGTCGCTAGCAGCGCTGCTCGACACACACCGGGTCGCTAGCAGCGCTACTCGACACACACCGGGTCGCTAGCAGCGCTACTCGACACACACCGGGTCGCTAGCAGCGCTGCTCGACACACACCGGGTCGCTAGCAGCGCTGCTCGACACACACCGGGTCGCTAGCAGCGCTACTCGACACACACCGGGTCGCTAGCAGCGCTGCTCGACACACCGGGTCGCTAGCAGCGCTGCTCGACACACCGGGTCGCTAGCAGCGCTGCTCGACACACCGGGTCGCTAGCAGCGCTGCTCGACACACCGGGTCGCTAGCAGCGCTGCTCGACACACCGGGTCGCTAGCAGCGCTGCTCGACACACCGGGTCGCTAGCAGCGCTGCTCGCCACACCGGGTCGCTAGCAGCGCTGCTCGACACACGGGGTCGCTAGCAGCGCTGCTCGACACACCGGGTCGCTAGCAGCGCTGCTCGACACACCGGGTCGCTAGCAGCGCTACTCGACACACCGGGTCGCTAGCAGCGCTACTCGACACACACCGGGTCGCTAGCAGCGCTGCTCGACACACGGGGTCGCTAGCAGCGCTGCTCGACACACCGGGTCGCTAGCAGCGCTGCTCGCCACACGGGGTCGCTAGCAGCGCTGCTCGCCACACGGGGTCGCCAGCAGCGCTGCTCAACACACACCGGGTCGCTAGCAGCGCTACTCGACACACGGGGTCGCCAGCAGCGCTGCTCAACACACACCGGGTCGCTAGCAGCGCTGCTCGCCACACGGGGTCGCTAGCAGCGCTGCTCGACACACGGGGTCGCTAGCAGCGCTGCTCAACACACACCGGGTCGCTAGCAGCGCTGCTCGCCACACGGGGTCGCTAGCAGCGCTGCTCGCCACACACCGGGACGCTAGCAGCGCTGCTCGACAGACGACGTCGCTAGCAGCGCTGCTCGACACACGGGGTCGCTAGCAGCGCTGCTCGACACACGGGGTCGCTAGCAGCGCTGCTCGACACACGGGGTCGCTAGCAGCGCTGCTCGACACACGGGGTCGCTAGCAGCGCTGCTCGACACACCGGGTCGCTAGCAGCGCTGCTCGACACACGGGGTCGCTAGCAGCGCTGCTCGACACACCAACAACAATTGCTCATGACGCTCGGTGAATATAAAGCAGAGGCTTGGCAGTGCCCAAAAGTTGAGATTCGGAAACCCACGTAAATCACAATGGTGATGAAGCCAAATAAAAAGAGACGTGGAGTGCGTGAGTGGGAAGCTTCAGAGAGACGCAGAACCCTCTCATCAAGGCGGACGGACATGATATGAAAACACACGAAATTTTGCATTTGCGTACTGCCTACTAAAACTGGGAAAAGGTACCATAGACATGCTTGCATTTGTTCAATTTTGATCATTGCAGTTGTAGAAGATTTTCCTTCTATCTCACATGGTCAGTGTTGGAATGCTCCGTCTTCTGAAGAAGCCCAACAGGTGAATAACTTCTTGCGCCCCAAATCTCTTAAGTGTAAAAAAATGATGATTAATTACAAAACTTGTATCAGATGATCGGGCCAAAGTTGATGGCAGAAGGACCCAAAAGGAAACTTGGAGGCCAAGGAGATACAACGATAAACTGGAGATGCTAAAATGAGCGACGGAAAGGCAATGAAGATTTAGAGGAGGTGGAACTGGGAGACTTAAAAGAGCACCGGAGGAGCTGGGAATCCAGCCCCGCTCCTGTGCCAGGTAAGTCCATCACGGGCTCACCATAGCCCGTACTACTTGGAACTTTTAGTTCCCAGTAGCTGAATCTTAAACAACAACAGCTGGGAATTACGGGCTCACCATAGCCCGTGCTACTGGGACTTCTTGTTCTGAGTAGCTGAATCTAAAACAACAACAGGAACGGAGCTGGGAAGGGAGCTGAGGAAAATATGGGAGGGTTGAGGTACTGGGAGAGTGGTGGGAAGGTTGGGCAAGTGCTCCCTGGAGCCGATGGAGGCCTGAGAGAGATGGAATTACCGGGAGATGGAAAAAGCTATAAAAACTGAATCGGAGTTGATAGAAACCAAAAAAAAAGGAAGGATTGAAGGTTAAAATAGCCTGGGAGAGTTGTAGGCGCTAATGATGGTCAAACGAGGGTTGGTTGCGCTGGAAAAGAACGCACGATGGAACGATTAACTATCGTTATCAATTCCTACTCCTTACTCGTTATCAATTCCTCTACCTTACTCCGAGTTATTCAAATATACTATTCTCTCTCTCTCTCTCTCTCTCTCTCTCTCTCTCTCTCTCTCTCTCTACTAAGAATTTCTATACAATTTCTTGCTTTCTTGTTTTTCACTTCTCTTCGCTCCTCATTCTTATTCTCCATTACTGAATATTCCTTCATTCTCTTGCTCATTGTTTTTTTATATTTTTACTTCATCTACCCCCTTCTATTTTTCTCTCGCTCTTCCTTCACCCTCTCCTTTATTTTGATCTCTCTACACACCCTTCTCCCTCTCTCCTACTTTCCTCCCCCTGCTGTCCAAACTCTCACCAGCGTGTCATGTTCACCTTTCATATCTTTCGTCTTGCTTCTCTCTCTCTTTCTCTTTCTCTCTCTCTCTTTCTCTCTCTCTCTCTCTCTCTCTCCCTTCCTCGATGGCAATCACTCTCTGAACAGCGCCAGAGATCGCCGTGATACTGAAGGAGGTGGCAGGTCCGGACAGCTAGAAGACTTTTTACTCAAAGAAACGGAAAAGTTGATTTAGAGGCTATGTAAGCGAGTGTGTGCGTGTACTCACCTTATTGTATCTACCTAACTGTACTTGAAATACCCTATAGCTCTTAAGACCCGCCTCTCAACACTTGATCGCTATTGTGTCGGTTTCAGGGTGTAATGGGCTTTCATATTTCCATTTGAATCTGTGTATTCTACATTTCTCTAATACTATTTCTTAGTGTAATTCATTTGTTTACTACTTCGACTCTAAAGAAACCTTGTCAAAGATTTGACGACGTCGACCAATTCGAGTCTTTCGTCGACCTCAAGCAATATCAATCCTTCCTCGGCGTCGATGGATTACCGACTTTCGTGGATCTCGCCAGGAAGGACCAAACACGGACAGATGAGGCCTTCAGGAGCTGGTGACTACGAGTGGCAGCCTACCAAATACACAGGTCCTGTTCTGTTGATTAACAGTAATTTATGATTGTTATGGTATCAACACCGTTGCTGGAGTGTGAAGTGGCGATTTCGGAGCCATCTATGGACCTGCACTCCAACTCAAAGGTATTAGAGGAGACGCAGACAATGCCATCTGTTGGCGGTGGCGTGGCGTCGGTGAAAGGCTCCTGTTTCATACCTCAGTTAGAAGGTGAGGTCGGTGATGATGGCTTCTGGTGGGAGGGGGGGGGGCGCAACGATATCAATGCTGTCTAGGTTGTGCAAGCAATTATAATTTCAGTTCCTGGTGGAAGGGTGTTATCCTTAGGCCACCCAGCATACTGTCTGTCTCGCTAATGACGATTTATGTTCACAGAAGTAACGTGAGGAGGCGATTGCACTGAGGAAGGCAGTTCACCTTGAGCAGTTCAGAACTCTTGACTTGGTCCTGTGTGAGGACAAAGTGGCCGCCGTCGGTAGTAGCAGTGTGTTAGCTACTGGATTCATGCAGTGTTGTACGAACCGACGTACCCGGGATTTGGCCAAGAAGAGTTACAAGACGACAGTAGTGTGTCTGTTGAGAAGTGCGGTTAGTGTGTTGCTAGAGACTTCTGCCAGAGAGTTAGCTACCCCTGTATGTGATTATTTGAGACCCCTGTCAGCGTGTTGCTGAAACGCTCTTCCAGCGTGTTTCTGGAGAGCGGAAGTGGGGTACTGGGACATCGTGGCAATACGGTGTGTGGACTGGCCCATGTTGAGAAGGTGAACTCGCTGATGATTACCATTGAGTGTGGACGACGTGTACCTAGACGTAGTAGACTTGCTGAGATTAGATCTATTGATCTTCAGATCTATTGAGTGTTCTGACTGAAAGCGACACAGTATAAATATGTATAGTAATACTTAGAGATATAAAATATATATATATTGGTGAAGGTGTAATTGCGTATTGTTTATCCACCCTAAATTCTTTGCACTACTACTTGTCACAGCCAGTTCTTAGAAACTTACCATCAACTTTGGGTAGGATCAAGAAGAAGAAGAAGAGGTTATAAGACACGTTAACAGCAAAAACCCGGTTACCGGCCCAAGATGGCCGTAACAATGATACTCTAGGTTAATGTTAGATTAACTTACGTAACTCACCATATTCTAAACACACTGTAAAAACCTGAATTATGAAAACCCCGACAAATAAAAAAATCGTTGCAAAAGTTGAAGTACCTTTAAGATTGGTTATACAGGTAAGAGTTTGTTCAACAAGAAGCAGGGACAAGGACAGCAAACCGTGCACAATTTCCACACATTAATCTTTCCTCGTTGAATTAAATTCCACATATTTACCTTTCGTTTCAATACTGAAATGTGTAGTGAGAAGACGAGCCCCCCAAACCCGGGAGTGGGGAGCCTGCACCCTCCAGCTGATGCCTTTCATGACCACTCGAGAATATGATGCGCCCACTGATGGGCTCCAGCACTTCTTAAGAGGCTGTTAAACGCTATCGCAGCAGTGGATAAGGCCAGAACATATGTCTTTGACGTTGGTCTTATGGGTAGGACGTTGGTCTTATGAGTGGGACGTTAAGACGGCGAGAAGTGTCCGCGCCAGGCATCCTGGGAAGGACGTCTTCAGGATGGAATTTTTTGGAAGCTTTACAAACAGAAATCACAATAGTGTGATGCATCAAATGAACAAATCCACCAGGGCAAAAATCCTCGTCACGGCCCTTGTGGATTTGTTCATTGGAAGCTTTGTTAGTGGCCTCTACGAGGTGGACGAGGCGGTGAGCGCTTGTGTGGTCCTAAGATTAAGAAGTTAAGGTATTTATAACTTTTGTTACAGAAGATTCTTATAGGAATATGATGGAACGATGTGAACGATAGTGTGTAAGTCTGGACGTGATTATACTCTACTACGACTCGGGTGATGGGAGTCCACAGCTACACTACACAGTAGTAGTAGGCATCCATCAGTCTCAGGAGACTATGGAGTTGCGCTCTGGTTGTCGGTCTGGAGTGGCCTCACCAGGGCGCAAATCCAGGGTAGGTTGATTCGGGGGTGAAGCTGTTACCCAGGCAGCAAGTCCCCCCTCTCCACGGCATACAACTTTTATAACCGTAACTATCTACACCACACATGCCCTCATCACTGTAACCATTCACGCTACACACGGCCTCTATCGCTGTAACCATCAACTGTACTCGGGACCCACCGGGTACACCATCTATGCAGTCCATGTAGATTCTGACAGGTCCCACCATGTATTAGCAGCATGTAAAAGAATATGTTAGATGAATCTTAGTGAGGATAGAGCCTGGTATTGACCGCAATTTAAATTTAGCATAATATCGCTAATTCATGCAGAAAGGGGCAGAGTATGGGGGTTCGAACCCGATCACCCCCCACCGAACCCGACTTACTACACATAAGGGGAATAACTGGCCGACCCCTCACAGTGTTCAAGAGAGAACTGGATAAGCACCTCCAAAGGATACCTGATCAACCAGGCTGTGAGTCGTACGTCAGGCTGCGAGCAGCCGCGTCCAACAGCCTGGTTGATCAGTCCAGCAACCAGGAGGCCTGGTCGACGACCAGGCCGCGGGGACGCTAAGCCCCGGAAGCACCTCAAGGTAACCACCATGACCGTCCGGCAACTTCCATCATGCATCCTGCAAAGTCTGCCCCCCCAAAAAAACTTGAACAAACAAGCAGACATCCGTTTTATTGACATATAAAGTGTCCATTGCATATTAATGGTGGGTTACTTGGTCAACTGTTTTATGAAGTCCAGGTCTTAGGCAACGGAACATTAACTATTATTGTATAATAAACCAGCTAAGGTGGAAAAGGTCCTGAATAACATGACTGCCAGAAATGGACGCCTGGCAGCACTGAACAGTAGTGACAACTCACCATATGCTTCAGAGTAGAGACAGCTCAGCATATGCTTCACAGTAGAGACAGCTCACCATATGCTTCATAGTAGAGACAGCTCACCATATGCTTCACAGTAGAGACAGCTCACCATATGCTTCACAGTAGAGACAACTTACCATATGCTTCACAGTAGAGACAGCTCACCATATGCTTCACAGTAGAGACAGCTCAGCATATGCTTCACAGTAGAGACAACTTACCATATGCTTCACAGTAGAGACAGCTCACCATATGCTTCAAGATCAGGAAGACTGCACTGTAGCTCATCAAGAACTCATGACACCAAACACAAAGCTTTGACCACAGCGACTGTCTTTAACTTTACCCTGCCTCTTGTGGCTCGGTGTGTCAGCCCCAACTTAATTATAGGTCACTGACGATGCACAATCGACAATGCTCCATTAAGGATAACACCCAAACCATCGTCAGAGGGATATCGAACAGTGTCACCGAAATAATCGAGAGATATGGTCTTGATAAAGCAGAATCACTTCGCATCAAACACTCTAATTAAATTGTCAAAAGCCGACGCGTATCTAGGTATGTCCTAACTTCAGCTAGATCATGAGGTAACTGTCAACTGACAACCCCACCCACTACTCTAGCTGACCAATGAGAATATAGCACCAGAATACCTCGTCCAAATTTTAAATTTTGCCCCGAGGAGCGAGTTTATTGGGCAGCGCCACTCATCTTGTGAGTGGACACACCGCCATAGCAGCATGTACAACACTCCCCAATAGGAAGAAAACCTCGTCCACTTTGTCAGGGTAAACATATTTTCCGCTGTCTTTGAATGAAGTTAAGTTAGACATAGCATTGACTTGGTGCAATTTCTTAAAAATGCACCATAAAATAAACTAGGAAGAGTTAATATTTAAACTTCCTTCCCAAGTGAACACAAAACTGCTTGAAGGAGACGAATGATGTGTATGCTTTTACAAGCCCACTTGGGGACTGTCAGCCCAACGAATCTCAAGATGTAGGCAAGACCGCGACGTCTCCTTCAAGGCATCTGACCATGCACAAAAAACAAGGCTCTATCAAAGATCACATCGTTTCTACACACAACCAGACTATGACCAGAGATATCCTGACCAACAACACTGAAATAATCGACAGACACAGCGACAATAGATTAGATATAGCCAAGGCACTACATAGCACTCACTCATCCAACTAACAATATCGAACCTACACCTTACCTTTCTCTAGTCTAGACAGAAAGAACGTCTTTCCTGCACCTCACGTACTGCCTCAACTGACACAACTATGTAACCCTTCACGTCATTTCATTCTGCTTGTGTGTTATTATGTACGTTGAAGAAAGGTTCAACAAAACGCGTTCTTCGTCTACAAACAACATGTTAAGTAAACTTGTTAATGAACTTTGTGATGATTTGTTTTATTTTCTTCCCAAGTAAAGAATAGAAATATAGATCATTCCAATGCCAATAACGTGATATTTAGAAGAATTCCAGCGATGTGAGAATCTCAAAGGATAAAAATAGCTTAATCAGCCGCTGCTACCATTGATTACAAGACCAAATGGGACAGAGGAACAACCCCAACGAGGTGAGGAGGAGCAAAAAGAGACACAAACACTGGAGCAGGAAGCCAGCAGCTCCTGAAGTCTCTCCACTCTTCCAATCAACGACGCTTGTTACGTGTCTTTTTTTTCATGAATAGATCGATAATGTGCTACAAGTTCTCAACGGCTGGGCGACGGAGTGAAGGGTAGGGGTTAGGGGAGACGAAGTGAGGGGTAGGGGTTAGGGGCGACGGAGTGAGGGGTAGGGGTTAGGGGCGACGAAGTGAGGGGTAGGGGTTAGGGGCGACGGAGTGAGGGGCAGGGGTTAGGGGCGGGAGGTTCAAGAGGGTTAGCGGACGTAGAGGTCACTATAGGCACTCGGTATAGCAAGGGAACTGTTGTGGGATGCGTCTAAAGCTGTTGCTCTTGTATGCGTTACAATGGACCTTTTCAAGGAAGCGTTCTTATTAATGTGTTTAAATTTGTTCAATATTTCAAAGGTGTCGATGAGATCAGCCCTGTCATGTCTGGTTTGTAGTGGTTTGTCCATATCGAGAGAGATCACTTACTTCTCGGAGGGTTTTTGTATCATTATTCATTTTGTTTAGGACCCGATAAAAAAATAACCATACCCAACTTTTCTTAGACCTATTGAAGTACCTATGTATACGAAATCAGTCCTAATATAACGTATGTTAAGCTTTGAATTGTTTATATTCTTCTGGGACAAGTTAGGGTTAGATTTATGGGCATTATTTACATTATGACTTTTACAATTCCAATGGCTCAAAATGAACTTTTGTGAGTACTACAATCCATTTTTTTACATTACATCCATATTAGATATAAGATATATTAAGTTTAGAGGATGGTTTGTGAAACTCTAAGAAGGCCCACAGGTGTAAGCTTTTGTGACAGTGTCCCCTGACAATCTTACTATCGTCTGTTTTCTTAATCATAGAAAACCGATACAAGAGATACGTTTTATTGGGAGTAACTATCACAAACGGTGTCATATAATACGGGGTTCTTTGTATTTATAATAATAATAAGAATGTACGAGGAAAACACGTTAACATGATGTATCAATGAGAAAAAGTCTCCGTGGTGTAGTGGTAAGACACTCGCCTGGCGTTCCGCGAGCGCTATGTCATGGGTTCGTATCCTGGCCGGGGAGGATTTACTGGGCGCAATTCCTTAACAGTAGCCTCTGTTTAACGCAACAGTAAAATGTGTACTTGGATGAAAAAACGATTTTTCGCGGCAGGGGATCGTATTCCAGGGACTTGCCCGAAACGCTACGCGTACTAGTGGCTGTACAAGAATGTAACAACTCTTGTATATATCTCAAAAAAAAAAAAAAAAACAGTAGGAGCCACCAGGAAGATTCGAACCCTCTTACTTGGTACTCCCAAGCTAGTGCCCTAGACCACCACGACACGACATGGAAAAAGCAATGCAACCTGGGATTTACGTTCCCTTACTATCTTCTTCTTATTCCTATTACTATCTCCTCATTCGGAGGTTATAATAGGAGCTGCCTCGTATGGGCCAATAGGCCCTCTGCAGTTCTTATTCCTACTAGTTTCTCCTCTACTACACTTTGCTCCTCACCTCTCTCTAGCCTATTTATTGCCTGCCTCTACGTCCTCATCACGGGAGACATCTCCCGTCACGCAGGGTGCAGTCGCACCTCCACAGATCTCCAGTATCATCTATTGATACTGGAAATGGCTCAAAAGGGCCACCACTTATGGGCTATTCATGCCCAAGCCACCTTTTGGGTGGCTTAATCTTCTCTCTCTCTCTTCCTCATCACAATCGACTTGAGAATGGTCCAGGACGGCCCGAAACGTCGTCGTCCCTTCACCTTCTAGTGTGTGGTCTGGTCAACTGGGATTCCACTAAATCCTCTAGAATTCTTGAGGTTTACAACTGAAGCCCAATCAGTGTTTTTAGCTTGGGAATACCAAGTGAGAGAGTTCGAATCTTCCTGATGGCTCCTACTGATGTTTCTCGTTGATACAACATAGTAATGTGATTTAATTGTGCACTGAGCATTGCTCCACATCCTATAAACAGCACTGAGGGGAGTTGTCAGCATTCCTGAAGGCACTCGACTCTCTTTCAGGAAACTTTTTTTGAGGTGAGAGGTAATTTTTCCTAGGTTACTTAGTTTTCCATAATATATTTCTCCTATAATACTCAGCTTTCCCGCTGGGTATTATAACCTTTTCTCGGATAAATATTTTCTTAGTTCTCCCTCGGGTTTAAGGTCATATTATTCCCATAGGAAATATTATTTCCAGAGGAAAATAAGGTTTCCTTAGGTTAAACATATTTCCCCGTAGCTTGCATGTTCTCCCGTCAAATCAGATCCTCCAGAATAAGCACAACTAATTCTCCGAGGGTGAGACTATTATTAGCCAACTGTTCCAAACTTTAAATCTGAGAGCAGCATCATCCTAAGTTCGGCCATGGAAAGTCATAACAATCTGCGTACAATAGTTAAAGTTTATGATTCTCAAGGAAATATTGTGGTTGAAGTGGTTCGAAAATTACCTGAAGTTCATGATATGAAAGTTTGGGGAGCTAAAGCGAGGGAGAGAAAGGCATCAACTCCAGCACAAGTTCATAGATTTCATGTAGCAATTCGGGGGCTCATTAGGCGCCGGCGAGAAACAATGGGCAGAGTTTCTTTCACCCTATGCCCCTGTTACCTAGCAGTAAAATAGGTACCTGGGTGTTAGTCAGCTGTCACGGGCTGCTTCCTGGGGGTGGAGGCCTGGTCGAGGACCGGGCCGCGGGGACACTAAAAAGCCCCGAAATCATCTCAAGATAACCTCAAGATAAGAAGATAACCTCCTGGTCAACCTCTAGTAGTCGCCTTCCAAACCCGATATCATTATATTCAATTACATTTTTAGATACGTGATTATGTGTAGTTAACTGACGTAGCAGTGGAAGAAGACTCACGGGAGACGACATGAATACCAGTAAGAAAGCGATAGGTATGTAGAGGTTAAAACAGCTCATCACAGAGCAACCCAACGAGTCTTACTAGCGAATAATAGACGTCTTGCTCAAGGAACTTAACTGCTTATAACATGCAAACCTTCCTACCTACATCAAGGGAGCCTATGACAAGGGTGTTTAATGCCAGGTTACGTGACCAGGCACCGGATTGAAACCTTACTTATGCGGTATCCAGCCTTCGCTGGAATTAGCATCTTGTGTGATCCATGACTTGGAAATTACTAGTTCCGCTCATACGTTTACTAGAATTAGTAGCTGGGACAGAATTTATAAATGTAAAAGTTATTTCTGCTACTCTGTTTTGGTCGAAACTATTCTACAAGGACAGAAAGACATGACATTTCTTTGGAATGTTACATGGCATAGTTTATTATTTCTATTGGGCTTCTTTATAACCGACTCCTTTAGTAGTTGGATACAAAAATGCTTCAGTTAGCTATACTTATCTTTAATTAAACTGCCTCAGTGATTATTTATTAAGGAACTAGCTAACTACCACAAGATACGCCGTCACTCAAGACTTAATAACTCCCAAGTACTTGTCTGAATAACGCACTACGTCACAAGACGTCTAAATAACGCTCTCAGGCTGGAGGAGGTGTGGCTGGAGGAGGTGTGGCTGGAGGAGGTGTGGCTGGAGGTGGTGTGGCTGGAGGTGGTGTGGCTGGAGGTGGTGTGGCTGGAGGTGGTGTGGCTGGAGGAGGTGTGGCTGGAGGAGGTGTGGCTGGAGGAGGTGTGGCTGGAGGTGGTGTGGCTGTAGGTGGTGTGGCTGGAGGAGGTGTGGCTGGAGGAGGTGTGGCTGGAGGTGTAGCTGGAGGAGGTGAAGCTGGAGGAGGTGTAGCTGGAGGAGGTGTAGCTGGAGGAGGTGTAGCTGGAGGAGGTGTGGCTGCAGCAGGTATGGCTGGAGGAGGTGTGGCTGGAGGTGGTGTGGCTGGAGGAGGTGTGGCTGTAGGAGGTGTGGCTGGAGCAGGTGTGGCGCCCGAGCGCTCCTCCACTAACCCCCAATTCATTACAGACCTTTTCTTTGTTTCCACCTTTCTTGAGGTCGGATTATGCAGCTAGTGAAAAAAATCAAAGAAAGTTCGCCAAATAGGCGCTGGTATTAATAGCTATACGCGGTCACATTCGCATCTTCGTGATGTTTACATGATCTCTAGTAAGTAACAGTCTCATCAGGAATAGGATGACGCCGTCTAATTAATACCAGAGCCTTCCTGTGGTTGATTGATTCGATTTCATTCGCAGCTACATGTTAAGAAAGTATACTCCAATGTTGTTCAGCCAAGTAATAGATAATCGCTGACAGAGTGATGTTCTTGTGAACAACAGGGCCAGCATGAGGCTATTGATGACTGAGCGCCTTGTGTTGTAATTGCCAACTTCAGGTTTGATCACGAGGTTGGGACAGGTGGGAGGCTTTGATGATATAAGTCAACATGTGTCCAGTGTTGAAGGGTCTGATGTACTGACCACTCCAACCACAACGGGTCATGACCAGAGATAATGTGTTTGGAACAGTCAGTGTAAGAGATGACCGCACAGAGAACAAGATGACCAGCATAAAGAACACACATGGAAGAGGTCAAAGGGTAAGTGAACTTACTAAACGTAAATAACAATAAAATTCATTTCTATCTTTAAGAATCATCAACTTTAAATGATCGACCGCATAAATATCCTTTTCTTCCATCTTTACCTATATTTCCCTTCTCTCTCTCTCTCTCCCTCACGCCCTTCCTCACTCCCTCCATCCATCCATATCTGGCCCCTTCCCTCCATCTCTGGTCCTTATCAGGAAGTCCTCCAGGGTGATGGGTGGTAATCAGGTGATGTGCTGGATGGAGCAGCGCTCCGCCTGCCATAATCCAATCAAAAAACTCTCCCGCGCTTACTCTCGGTAATCAGATTCCCGCTCTTAGTTCACCAGTCAACATTTAGAGCGCTGCGGAGCCATGTAACTGTTGGTGTTGGGGTGGGTGGGGGGTCCTGGGGTGGGTGGGGGGTGCTGGGGTGGGTGGGGGGTGCTGGGGTGGGAGGGGGAGTGCTGAGGAGCGCGGGGGGGGGGGGGGTGAGGTGGGAGGGGGCTTTGGGGCCGCGATTATTGGGGGTGAAAATTTAATAAAAATTGGGTTAAAACTAACAAAATATTTTTCGATAATAAACTAACTTTGCATATACTTTCCAGTGACTTGCATATCCCATTATATATTATAAGTTCATAGTAAAATAAAATAAAAAAATAAAAATACAAGTTGTCAACCTTCACAGTATTGCCGCTGTTCTTCCTGTCAACGGCGACTTATAAATAAAACTACTTATAGTCGCTAAATTTTGATCACAGCTCAAAATGCAGCTAATAAAAAGGCTTAATGCTAATAATAATAATGTTAATAATAATAATTATAACCTTAACAAAAATAGCATAAATTAACAAAATAACATAAGAGCGTACTACGGAACCTGGCCGACACATGTTTCTGCGGAAGAGGGCGGAGTGTGTCAAGAGAGAAGCCACCACCAGCAGCTGTCTGCACCAGCGAGCGCACCAGTTACCCCGCCAATGAACACTCTCGCCAACAGGAGCGAGGGGCTGAGCTGTCAGACCTCAGTTAGTTCCCACCACACCTCAGAAACACTCAAGCCGGCTGTAATTAACAATTATGGCCAGTTAGCTCTCACCCTGAGTACCGGAGCCCCCTTGGCACCGGGGGAGCAGGCACCCCTTAACATTTCTTAGCTAAGAAGCGAGAGAACTAAACTGGGCTTGCTGAATATTACAGCTACAGTACAGCTACAGATCACGAGTATGGTACAGGCCTCACACACTCAGAAGCCCAGCTGTACCCGAAGAACACAGCGAGGTAATAGAGTGATTGCAAAGCTCCAGGTACCTCATGCCGCTGGATCTGAAGTGTCTAAATGACTGGACATTCATTAATGTAGCACGTGAGATCATGACACAGTTCCTGCTCACAGACTTTGCACCTGAAGTGCTCAGGATTGGTAAGAATCGTCACCTGCCACGGGAAATTATCTTTCATCGTTAGGTTAGACTAGACCCAGCACTCTGGCCTCCAACCTTGGACTGTCAGGTAAAGAAGGCTACCCACCTTCACTATAGTATCGGAGCTCAACACTATGATTACATCATGTGGCTGAACTCTTCCATTACAGCTTGGGGTACAGTCGACGAGTACATCAAGGCTTTTAGACCACCAATACAATATGGGAGATACACTATACAACCTGAGAGGTACGGCATACAACATGGGAGGAACAGTATACAACATTGGGGAACCATCCACAATATGGGGGGACCATCCACAACATGGGGGGACCATCCACAACATGAGAGGACCATCCACAACATGAAGGGACCATCCACAACATGGGGGAACCATCCACAACATGGGGGGACCATCCACAACACGGGGGGACCATCCACAACATGAAGGGACCTTCCACAACATGGTGGGACCATCCACAACATGAAGGGACCTTCCACAACATGGGGGACCATCCACAATATGAAGGGACCTTCCACAACATGGGGGGACCATCCACAACATGAAGGGACCATCCACAACATGGGGGAACCATCCACAACATGGGGGGACCATCCACAACATGGGGGGATCATCCACAACATGGGGGGACCATCCACAACATGAGGGGACCATCCACAACATGGGGGGATCATCCACAACATGAGGGGACCATCCACAACATGGGGGGATCATCCACAACATGGGGGGATCATCCACAACATGAGGGGACCATCCACAACATGGGGGGATCATCCACAACATGGGGGGATCATCCACAACATGGAAGTCTCATATTCCTGCATCATAAGAATAGGCAAACTCTGACACCACTAAATCCCCATAAATAAATAAATAAACAATTTAACAATTAAAGTGACAGATAAAGAACAATGATACTAACAATGTTGCTCTACTTTTATAAGAGAGGACAATGCAAAGAGAATTGGGAGGTATGATAGACCATCAGATCGCTTTTATCTTCGACCCTAATTACCCTGAACCGTCCCTACCCCCTCTCCTCCCCCCCGCCCCTCTCAGGCTGTTGGACTTCTGCCACCCTGGCAGGCTGGTCTTCTGATCTCTCCCCCCCTCTCACGCTGTTGGACTTCTGCCACCCTGGCAGGCCGGTCTTCTGATCTCCCCCCCACCCACCCCCCACCCCTGCCCTGATCGGGGCTCTGGTGCCTCCTGGCTGGCAGTAAATCAGCAAGGGGACGGGGGAGAGGGGGGGGGGGAGCATCAAGATGCAGTGATAGGGTTAAAAGTTAGTGATGTGTGAAAATAATGTCTCTCTTTTCTTCTTTATTTATCTGCCCTTTTCTTACATCTCCTTCTCTTCCCCCATTTCTCAATTTCCCCCCTTTCTCTTGCCTTCCTCTTTTGTTATTTTTCCCCTCTCTCTCTTATTTCCCTCTTTATTTTACCCTCTTCGAGATTGCCACCAATATTTTCGCCAACCTTTTCTCGTGGATCTCCTTCCTCAGCTGTGCCCTGATGTTTTCACCCGCCCCTTTCAGTCCCGTCCGCTTCTCTTTTTCAATCTACGTTTGCAATTCTTTTCCATTATTAAGTCTATTAAGAGAGAGAGAACGACGACTGGAAGATGGAGACAGTGAGAGAGAGAGAGAGAGAGAGAGAGAGAGAGAGAGAGAGAGAGAGAGAGAGAGAGAGAGAGAGAGAGAGAGAGAGAGAGAGAGAGAGAGAGAGGGAAAGAGAGAGAGAGAGAGAGAGAGAGAGAGAGAGAGAGAGAGAGAGAGAGAGAGAGAGAGAGAGAGAGAGAGAGAGAGAGAGAGAGAGAGAGGGAAAGAGAGAGAGAGAGAGAGAGAGAGAGAGGGAAAGAGAGTGAGAGAGAGAGAGAGAGAGAGAGAGAGAGAGAGAGAGAGAGAGAGAGAGAGAGAGAGAGAGAGAGAGAGAGAGAGAGAGAGAGAGGGAAAGAGAGAGAGAGAGAGAGAGAGAGAGAGAGAGAGAGAGAGAGAGAGAGAGAGAGAGAGAGAGAGAGAGAGAGAGAGAGAGAGAGAGAGAGAGAGAGAGAGAGAGAGAGAGAGAGAGAGAGAGAGAGAGAGAGAGAGAGAGAGAGAGAGAGAGAGAGACAGAGAGAGAGAGACTGATATATGTTTCCTTACTCCCGATCCTTGTGTTCCTTAACAGTTGCCATGTACCACAGAGCAATTCGACTGTTGTGGATCGCATCCAATTGAAAGGTTAGTCGTTATTTAAAGTTATCTTGGCCTGCCAAACAGGCTTCCTATACCCGCCTGTCAGACGCCGTAACCCGTTCAAGTTGCATATGTAAATCAATAATATAAATGGTTCCAAAACTATTTATCTGTGGCACCCTATGTGCTATGACCGTGTATTGCCGTCTGAAACTATCGATTCCTTCCAGATGACCAGTTTTCCTACCCCGTATAAGATCACAGCGCCTGACTGAGACTTGGGACCAGATTCACGAAACTACTTACGCAAGCACTTACGAACCTATGCATCTTTTCTCAATCTTTGGCGGCTTTGTTTCCAATTATTAAACAGGTAATGAGCTCCGAAGCACCAGGAGGCTGTTTATAACAATAACAACAGTTGACTGGGACGGTTTTCATGCTTGTAAACTCTTTAATAAATGTAACCAAAGCCGCCAAAGATTGAGGAAAGATGTACACGTTCGTAAGTGCTTGCGTAAGTGCTTTCGTGAATCTGGCCCTTGGTTTACACTGGTGTTTGGTCTAAGGCTTATCAACCTCCGGGTTATGAAGCTAACAACAACAGCTTACTAACCAACCAGGTAGTATACTTTGGGGCTAAACATAGTCCATGACTAAAGAAAACTCAAGTGTTTTTATGCCTAGAAGCGGGGTTCACCTCTCAGTATATTTATATACCTGCACCCTCCCGAAGGATTTATGACAATCACAACAGTATCCTGGAACACGTCGGTTACTACCTATTTTCTTTTGTTTGGCAATGTGTCAGGAAATTAAGATCTGCGTTGGTTCACAAATGATCTAATTCTACATTGTGAATAACTCTCTGCAGCTAAACAATTAAATCTATCACAAATCACAATTATAGTCTTGGTTTCCGGTCAAATTGAACGTTCAAGTTCAAGTTCAAGTATGTTTATTGAGATAAGAAAGAAATACATCTCAAAGGGATAGAGTAGCTTAGGATATTTCTACCCCACTGAATTGAACGTTGGTCTATTAGATATAATCCCAAACTGGTTCATATATGTAGCAAAAAACAAGGCTAATGAGTCTTAATCAATGTCTTAAACCCGAACCACAACGCAGAAGAGGAACTACGTCATGCTATCTTCAATACACAACAGTTTCATTGCTCGAGTTGACTGAAGGTTGATTACAAAGAAATACAGCAACTTAATAATTCAAGCAACTTTTAAGTAAATGCTTAATGACACAAAATTATAGTAAATATTGAAAAGATCTGTATTCAAGCTTTAAGAAATTAATTATTTATAACGGCAAAATTCTCATAGCAGCAAACAGCTGTATTAATAACGTGTATTTGTTACTTTCAAAAGTTAAAAATACCAATAATAACAATAATAATAAATATAATAATAAAAATAATTATTTTGGTTATAATAACATTTGAACTTTTACCAATACAACCATTACTGATAACTAATAGTAAAATTATTTAAAATTTTATTATTAACACTGCTAATGTGACTTTTGCTTCAAGTATTCCTACCGCAGCTTTATATAATACAACTACAACTATTGCTACAACAGCTAATGACAATAATAACAACATCAAGACAATATAAAAAATAATAACCCCCAGAAACTGCAAATATCTCACTGAGAAATATATTAACGAAGTGAATACAATAAATACCATTTATCCACGAAGCTAAACGAGGTAACGTCCGGGAGCTTGGTAACGACCATCACACACTCGCACAAGCACCCATACCAACAACAGTATTAAGGGCAAATAACAACGGAAAACAACGCTATACAATGCTTATTATAACTGGGTAGCCATAAATTTGACCAGAATAAAGCCAATGTCGCCCCGAGAGTGTGTGGAAAGTTTGAGAAAGAGCGGAAAACTCCTTCCACTGGCAAGATATCGAACCTGTGGAAGAAATTGGATTACGTCCAAGGCAGAGTCAGTGGAAGGGGGAAGGGCAGGGGAGGGGGGAGGTTAGGTAGATGAAGCCAAGGTGAAGGTAAGGTAGATGAAGCCATGGGGAATGTAAGGTAGATGAGGCCAAAGGGAAGGTAAGGTAGATGAAGCCTAGGGGAAGGTAAGGTAGATGAAGCCTAGGGGAAGGTAAGGTAGATGAGGCAAAGGAGAAAGTAAGATAAAGGAGGCTTAAAGAAAGGCAAGAAAAATGAGGGGGCAGGAGAAGGAAAAAAGGAGGAGGAAGAGACAACTGGGAGACAGTCAGAATGAGTGAAGATCAGGGAGATAAATTGAGAGTCAGAATTTAGATAAACGGAAGAGAGGCAGACAGAGAGGAAGTTATCTGCCTTTCAACAAAAAACTAATATATTTTCAAGGGGGATTATCTATATGCGTTCTGGAAAAGGTCTCAATCTGACGGAATCTGGCTAGACCAGTCCCCGGGCCATGCCGGTGCAACTTAGAGACAGTGTAGCATTGCTGACGCCATATATATACACACACACACACATATATACACGTGTGCAAACACCGTGGAATTAAATTATGTTAAAACGTCATTTAAAGTTTACGAGTGAACGTGTCCTGTCCGGAGGCTTGACGAGAATAAAGAGTCGAGGTTCTTTTCGTGCCGTACCAATGCCCGTTCATAGGTTCTCGATAATATTGGAAACGTAATCCAGGCAGCAGCTTCGTGCTGCCGGCGGTGCTCTTCATAACCTAGCAGCTATTATTGGCTGCATGGAAATGCAATATTGCTATTGTTGATGATGCTGTGGATATTATTACTTCATCCTTTGAAGTTTTACTTTCTGGTGCTGCTGTTGCAGCTGCTGTTGCAATCATAACCGTGTTCTTGTAACCTCAAAGCTTTGACAAATCCTGCCGAAGGCTAACAAGCAATCCAGCTCGGACAGATCCGTAGTAGAAAGAATAGAGGAAGATTTGTAGGTGGCTGCAATAACCGATGAGGAGGCCGCTGGGCACCATGTTGAGCGGTCCTCTCCTCGCTGGTGACTGTGTCGCACCTCTCTACTTCATGTATTCTCAATCACTGTTTATTTGTGGAAAGGAATGACCGGCCGATGGTATTTACACTGAAGGAACTGCAAACGTTCTAAGGGATGACAATACACAGTGAAGCTGTGTCACAGACCAACTCCCGACAAAAAGAGATGGAAAGAGATATATTAAATTTCTTGAGCCTCATTGTACTGTAAAGTCGTCCTGTTGCCATGGCGGAATTATATTATATTTGTGAAGGACTCTGAGGCAGGTGGTGGAGCACCACCGGTGTGTGAGGCGACACATTCCTCACAGTGTTGGTCATCCTGGCTCAACCTCCGTCCGTAGGCAAACATTAGGAAAATACATACTCGAAAACTGAAGCATCAGAACATGGAGATTAGAGTTCCAGGCATATCAAAACTTAATGTTGCAGAGGCTGGCAACATTCTGTTCCAGAGCCTCAGTCTGATGATCCAGAGGTGCTTACCTATCAATGCTTACCTATCAGTGACGATGGGGAAGATGTCTAGGTGTTTATACCCCGCCTACTAGCCTTGTTGTGCTTGTTACGTCATAGGTTAACTATTCTTATGCTCGAATTCTTGTTGATTCTGGCCTTAAAATTGTGGATGGAGATGGCTTCCAACACTTCTTACAGAGCATTCCACTTGTTTACCCCCTGTACAGGGTACGGGTATTTTCTTATATTTCTTCGAGTCATTTGTGGTTCCTGCTTCTACTGATCTGTAATTTAGTGCCTCCTGTTAGCCCGTTCTCTCGAGTCGTCACAACGAACAGAAAGAGCAAACTAAATTGCCCGAACCTAATCTGTAACGTAACCAAGGGATCCACCCGTAGTAAACGTGAATGTTTGTAAACCGCGTCGTTTGTCGAGTTTCTCACAGACCTCCTTGTCATTTTCAGGGAGAATTTCTCCTTGTCTCTAACCTGATCACATGGTTTTCTAATATCGTTTCTCTCCCTACATGAGTATAGAGCTTTTAATGGTCCCTAACTTACACACACACACACACACACACACTCTGGTCACCTGGGGTATCCAACCCTCCCGAGTCCGGCCTCCCCCCCACACCTTACCAACACCAGCCCACGAGATCATTAGCTTGTTCTATTGCAGTGTTCTTATGTGTTGTGCAAGACGTGAAGGCAGATGAATTGAGATGGGTTAAGGTCAAGTCTCCGTATGATTTCGTTATTCAGCTAATTCTATTCATCACATATTGTAATGTTCACAGTAGACCTGAAGAGTTCTACTGACTCTCCTACTAACCAGTAGGAGTAGTCTGACTACTCAGACTCAGTAGTCTGACTCAGTAGTTCTTGTGAATGAGTTGAGCGAGAGAATACTGATCCCTGAACGCACCTGCAGTATTTATGCATGTATTATGATCATGACTTCATCATTATCATCTTCATTAGTATAAACATTCTAAAGAGAGCGTCATTGACTCACTTCTACAGTATAATGAAGATTGTATTGAAACAAAATTTGTGACATCTTGTGAAGACAAAACTCGAGATGAGCGAGTTAGGAAGAGGGGGAGTGAGAAAGGAAGGAGAGAAGAAGGTAGGAGAGAGGGAAGGAAGGAGAGGTCGGGAGAAGGAAGAAGGGGAATTAATATTTAAAAGTTACTTAATTTAGCTCACCTTTATAAATATTTTTCACTGCCTCCGCTCCCTAAAATGTCAAGAATAAGTGAATTATTTAACGACAAATCTACAAAGTGTTACTTAAAGACGAGTTGTGGTTAACGAGCAGATGGCGTGTCTCAGCAGGTCGCCGGGATGGGCTCCACCCGGCCTCTTGCTCTCATTAAGACAAAGGCTCCAAAACTGTCCTGATTCCTTGTAAATTTCTCCAGACATCTATTCTTTGTTAACAAATGGGCCAGAGAGAGAAGAAAGAGGGAGAGAGGGAGAGGGGAGGGGGGGGGGGTGTCTGGCTGGGTTGGGGAGGAGGAGGATCTCTTTTCCCACTCTATCCCAACCAGGTGGTTGAGATAGAGTGGGAATGAATGTGGTTAGAATGATGGGGTGTGGTGAGGAAGGAGAGAAGCTTAAGGTGGCAGGGGATAAGGATAGAAAGTTGGAGCGGAGAAGGAATGGTATGGATAATTTTCTCCCATGATGACTTGCTTTTATAGAGTTTAATACGTGCTATACTGTGGAGTCGTTATAGAATACTTGTGTGTCGGCACTGTATAACTGTAAGATGGCGAGGTAGTGTATACTGTCCCTGTATGGTGGGGGTGTCGGTGGTGTTTACTTCACAGTTATGGTGGAGTCAGTAGTGTCTATAGGAAGGTGACTACAGGAGTCAGTAGTGTCTGTAGGAAGGTGACTACAGGAGTCAGTAGTGTCTGTAGGAAGCTGACTACAGGAGTCAGTAGTGTCTGTAGGAAGCTGACTACAGGAGTCAGTAGTGTCTGTAGGAAGCTGACTACAGGAGTCAGTAGTGTCTGTAGGAAGCTGACTACAGGAGTCAGTAGTGTCTGTCGGAAGGTGAGTACAGGAGTCAGTAGTGTCTGTCGGAAGCTGACTACAGGAGTCAGTAGTGTCTGTAGGAAGGTGACTACAGGAGTCAGTAGTGTCTGTAGGAAGGTGAGTACAGGAGTCAGTAGTGTCTGTAGGAAGCTGACTACAGGAGTCAGTAGTGTCTATAGGAAGGTGACTACAGGAGTCAGTAGTGTCTATAGGAAGGTGACTACAGGAGTCAGTAGTGTCTGTAGGAAGGTGACTACAGGAGTCAGTAGTGTCTATAGGAAGCTGACTACAGGAGTCAGTAGTGTCTATAGGAAGCTGACTACAGGAGTCAGTAGTGTCTATAGGAAGCTGACTACAGGAGTCAGTAGTGTCTGTCGGAAGGTGACTACAGGAGTCAGTAGTGTCTGTCGGAAGGTGACTACAGGAGTCAGTAGTGTCTGTCGGAAGGTGACTAAAGGAGTCAGTAGTGTCTGTCGGAAGCTGACTACAGGAGTCAGTAGTGTCTGTAGGAAGCTGACTACAGGAGTCAGTAGTGTCTGTAGGAAGCTGACTACAGGAGTCAGTAGTGTCTGTAGGAAGGTGAGTACAGGAGTCAGTAGTGTCTGTAGGAAGGTGAGTACAGGAGTCAGTAGTGTCTGTAGGAAGCTGACTACAGGAGTCAGTAGTGTCTGTAGGAAGGTGACTACAGGAGTCAGTAGTGTCTGTCGGAAGCTGACTACAGGAGTCAGTAGTGTCTGTCGGAAGGTGAGTACAGGAGTCAAGCCATTAACGAGAGTGTTTGTTAAAGTCGTGCCAGAGAGGCCCTTCATCGTGTCAGGTCTGCCACAGCTGCCAGTGTCGTGGGCTGTGTTGCGTGTCAAGGTTGTGTGTCGAAGGTTATGAAGCTGTGAGGACGTGTCTAAGATTCTCAACCGTGTTACTGAAGCAAAAACTGCACGTTGAAACTGAACGAAAAGAAGGACTCATAGAAAGTCTGCAGTGTTTTCGTTCCACTTCATTTCTTTAACGAAAATAGTTATGAGAGCATCATTGTTTCACGCACCAAAGCGTTCTTCTTTCTTTAGTGACTTTTGAAAGGATTTTGACCAAAACTTTCAGATAAGAGGTCGCATTATAATTGTTTACTCATATTGCACCTGCTGGTAATTTTGTGGGCACATAAATGGTGGAATATATTACTGCATCATGAAGGGTTCCTCACTCCCAACTATAATATATTTTATTATGTTACTCATCAGTAAACTGTACTTTTGACTATCGTTATTCTCATCACTTCGTCTGGCTATCAGTGAATATTTAAACAAAACTGGTAGCCTTATCTATGTATTCGTGTCGTTAATGTCTTGCGATGAAAACAATGTTCAATCTGAATTCTCGGATGAGTTTCATACTTTATTTTCAAGTGTGGGTGTTTGCTGGGAAGAAATACAAGCAATGGTTTTTACCTCGTGTCCTCGTTTCAAGTGATATATTATAAACTTAGTCAAGTCCTTCATATTATATGATTGCCTGGATTCCTAGCAGTGAATCAGTGAAAGAGATTCTTCCAGAGTACTTGAGTGACTCCCAATGGGATTCATAATCCAAAAATTGCTGAAATAACCAGCCAATGGAACTCACAGGTTCTTCCTTCTGACCAACGTCTTCAAACAACAGCTAGCAGGCCCACCGCGATAGCCCAGTAGCGGAGGACATTGCTTCAGCTTGTTAGAGGCGGCTTCCAGGAAATATAAGGTACGCCTCTTCGCCGTGCAAGCCCCTAATGCTAGGTACTTCTTGTTGGCTATTTCTAGTTCCTCCTTGGACACGTGCTTGCACCATCGGGCGCTTAGTACTGTGTTGCCATCACGTCTCTGTCTCCACTGAACACCGGTGTATCTGTGGCAATATATCACCCGGTGTCTATATATCATTTATTATATCATATGGATGATATATGGAACTATATATCATTCAGTATCATTCAGTGTGATAGGATAATAGGCTCTTATACTAAAGATGCTGGAAGATGGGACACAATGCTGTGTCCCACTTGATGAACACTCTCTCGCTTGATCCTGAAAGGAAATAGGTGCAGGATCTCGGCTTAGAATCAAACACTTCCTGGCTAGTTTCTGCCCCCTTTCTGTCTAGTTTCTGCCCCCTTTCTGTCTAGTTTCTGCCCCCTTTCTGTCTAGTTTCTGCCCCCTTTCTGTCTAGTTTCTGCCCCCTTTCTGTCTAGTTTCTGCCCCCTTTCTGTCTAGTTTCTGCCCCCTTTCCTGTCTAGTTTCTGCCCCCTTTCTGTCTAGTTTCTGCCCCCTTTCTGTCTAGTTTCTGCCCCCCTTTCTGCCTAGTTTCTGCCCCCTTTCCTGTCTAGTTTCTGTCCCCTTTCTGTCAAGTTTCTTCCTCCCTTCCTATTTTTGTTGCATCCCTTTTTCCGACTAGGAGTGTTGTGGTTAGTTCCATATAGTCCCTTGAGGGATCACAACTCACCAAACTCTGGAGAAGCGCCAAGTGGCGTCGTCGGTTGGCACACACTTGGCAAGTGAGAGACCGTTTCATCGCAAACTTCTGTCCTCTGGGGAAATGTTCTCCCACGACCCTGCTGAAGCTGCCGGAAGCCAGTGTTCAGTTTAGTTATCATCATCGTATCGTGAAGAGTATTAAAATCTCATCGGTGATTTCCGAACCAGAATACTTGTAATTAGAAAGAAACTTGAGTCACAGAAATCAATTGTTGAGGAAGTATTCCTAAGATCACACCTGCATAAAGTAGGTAATAGTTCATTGAAGTTGTAGTACGGAATGTTTTTTTTTAAACGATCGACTATTGAGCCAAAATATATTTACATTTCGTTGTGTTCTCTAATAAATGTTACTGGGCTGTACAGAGTGCTTTGCAATAAGTAATTTCATGAACTGATGTCGCAAAAGTTTATGGTTTTTATCATAGTTGGCAAAAGTGCTTCATTGTGTTATTTTGATCAACCTCCTGATCATCTTCATCAAATGTATACACAACAAAATCATCATTAGTGTGAGATAGATTATACAGAGACTTGGAGGATTTCTTAAAGACGGCACAGTTACTTGTCCTCACACCGCTACTTAGCAACCCTGAGCCACAGTCACGCAACAGTTGCGTCACATTGCTTCATGCACTTAGATGTACTTAGCAGTTCTGCCGGGGTCTGTCCTTGAAATTCCTTGAAGTCTGCTTGCCACAAACTTCAGGGAATTTAACTTGTCTGCACACACGACACGTGACACCATCCTCAACCGACCAAACGTATCTCTACAAGTTTTATCTTATCTGCTGACCTCTGAAGGCAACCATAGCCACCAGAACCCCCATCCATATAATTGGAAAAAATAACATCTAACCTATATGCAGCTGAAACATTCAAGACCTTTTAAACCTACCGGACGGAGGGTCCACTATGACAATTTAAACACTATCACGGCCGAATGAAACTTGCCAATGCTGGCCATTGTTTACCTATCCTTGCAAGGAGGGACAAGCCGCTAGCCTCAACCTTCAACGTAAGGATTGCCAAGACAACGCGAGAAGGCAATACATTTCAGACAATCAATAATTGCTAATGCTATCACTCCTCGAGTTGAACCCAGGTCAGGCAGCGACATCATTACTCCTCCCAGCAACGTTTCTAACTTATTATTTGGATTTTGAAGAAGCCACGTGTTAATATAGGGACGGAGTCATTCCCTCGTGGCGCTGCTCCAGGTTACATCACAGAAATGCCCCAGAAAATGAAGGGCAGTTGACCTGTTTATCGATGTAATCACCAGGACCCAAGATTGTTATAATTGTCATGCTTCCAGGGCCTCCACACCTTCCAGGGCCTCCACACCTTCCAGGGACTCCACACCTTCCAGGGACTCCACACCTTCCAGGGCCTCCACAACTTCCAGGACCTCCAAACCTTCCAGGGACTCCACACCTTCCAGGGACTCCACACCTTCCAGGGCCTCCACACCTTCCAGGGCCTCCACACCTTCCAGGGCCTCCACACCTTCCAGGGACTCCACACCTTCCAGGGACTCCACACCTTCCAGGGACTCCACACCTTCCAGGGCCTCCACACCTTCCAGGACCTCCAAACCTTCCAGGGCCTCCACACCTTCCAGAGCCTCCACACCTTCCAGAGCCTCCACACCTTCCAGAGCCTCCACACCCTTGTTTCACGTGGACACAAAGAGTTATCAACGCAGCTGTTTGGAGAGAACAACTTCACTTCCTCAGATGGATCTCGACCCATTTATCCTTAGCACATGAGTTAAAGAGATAAAAAAAGCAAGCACACCAGGACACCTAATCTGGTGCAATCTGTACACCAGTCGATTGACAGTAGAGAGGCGGGACCAAAGAGTCAAAGCTCAACCTCCGCAAGCACAACTAAGTGAGTACTTAACATATTATTCTTGGTTGATGGCACACTGAGAGGGACAGCACATTCTCAATTAGAGATTCTCTTGCTCATGAACCAGTTGTCCATTGATTAAAGATGAATGAACACGTAACAGGTGAACTGGAAGGTAACGATCTCTTGTAACGTCTCGCACGAGGTCTCTCTTTGCCTTGCTAGACTACCAATAAGATCAAGCAAAGGTTTCCAGTTTGAATAAAGGAAAAATATATTCACAAGTCAAAACAGCACAACCTTCATCGTGTGGTGATCCTCGAGGAGGCGAGGAAGACAGTCTTCCAGAATGTGTTGAAATTCATGATACGAAATTCATTGAAGGAGACAATCAGCGTTTCCTTCTGTGACTCTCTCAGCTACCTGACATGGACCAAGCTCCTCAGGTAGTAATAAGGGCGACACAGCCATAGTCCCGTCGTGGAAAATACTGAATCACTAGTGACTAAGAATAATTTAGGGAAAGACAAAAGCCCACTTTCAAGTTGCAAGATTACCTCTTGCTGGGAAGCTGGTAATAGTCAGCCTGTGGCACTCGCCTCGGAATGATCCTCGAAATGTTTGTTCTCACGGCATTTTGCGTTTCATTGAAAATTCAGAGCGTGTGGGTAATTAAATTAACATCTGTTCCTGGGAATTGCGCAAATTAAGCGAGAAACTCTGATGTTTCTCAATAAGTGACAGAATTCTTTACGGACTTTCAAGTTCAAGTTCTTTTGTAAAGTTGTTGTTTTTTTGAATAGTGAGAAAACAGTGGTCACTACGTCACAGGTTCTCAAGATATTATGTGATTTCGTTTATATATATATATATATATATATATATATATATATATATATATATATATATATATATATATATATATATATATATATATATTATTAAATATGACCGAAAAAGTAAGATTAATCATTCTAACACGAATTTTCTCGATCTTATGTTTCTTTTTACTGTTGATGGTAATTGAAAAATCAATTCTCCAAAATTCATTTTTATTTTTAGTCTGACACGACACTTGAGCGCGTTTCGTAAAACTTATTACATTGTCAAAGACTTTAGTTTACACACACACAACTGAACTATAACTGAATTGAGCTTAAGCATCTTCGATTTTTTATACCTGCATTTGGGTGAGGTGATATGTTACAACAGTTTTGGATGAGGTGAAAACAAACTTTCAACACAAGACAGAACACGAAATAATGGGTATTGAATGTAAGAATGGAAGTAATTGCAGAGGGCCTATTGGCCCATATTTCTTGATGCTTCTATATTGGAGCGGAGTCATGAAGTGGGTAGAATATAGCTGTGCATTAATTGGCTGTTGATTGCTGGTGTTGACTTCTTGATGTGTAGTGCCTCGCAGATGTCAAGTCGCCTGCTATCGCTGTATCTATCGATGATTTCTGTGTTGTTTGCTAAGATTTCTCTGGCGATGGTTTGGTTGTGGGAAGAGATTATATGTTCCTTAATGGAGCCCTGTTGCTTATGCATCGTTAAACGCCTGGAAAGAGATGTTGTTGTCTTGCCTATATACTGAGTTTTTTTTAGGCTTACAGTCCCCAAGAGGGCATTTGAAGGCATAGACGACGTTGGTCTCTTTTAAAGCGTTCTGCTTTGTGTCTGGAGAGTTTCTCATGAGTAGGTTGGCCGTTTTTCTGGTTTTATAGTAAATCGTCCGTTGTATCTTCTTATTTTTGTCTGTAGGGATAACGTTTCTATTAACAATATCTTTCAGGACCCTTTCCTCCGTCTTGAGCTGCGTTTTACGAAACGCGCTCAAGTGTCGTGTCAGACTAGAAATAAAAATGAATTTTGGAGAATTGATTTTTCAATTACCATCAACAGTGAAAAGAAACATAAGAAAGATCGAGAAAATTCGTGTTAGAATTATTAATCTTACTTTTTCGGTCATATTTAATAATATATGTCTACAGGAAAGACTGCTACCAAAATATACTAATATATTATATATATATATATATATATATATATATATATATATATATATATATATATATATATATATATATATATATATATATATATATTAGTATAAGTTGGAAGCACACACTTCGTTGTAACATGTATTATGCAATATGACATAAATAATTAGATTAATGATTCCATCAAGAAACTTCTCTATTTCTTATGTTTTTTCTCCTGGGAAGGTTGTTGAAAAATTTATTCTCCAAAGTTTACTTTCAAAGTTTGATGAACGTGGAACTTATCGCTAGATGACGCGTTTCACTGGCTGATATTTGTCCTCATCTCATGATCTCATGCAGACAGGTGTTGCAGCTCAGGAGAATAATCTGTGTTCCCGTATGACATAAACAGTCGTTTTGATTAAGGAAGTTCTCTAAAAAAAATCATAAGGCACAAAATCCCTTTTCTCTAAACTGAATTTTCCTGCCACTCTCTCTGTGGCTTCTGTTAGTCATTATCACCCCAAAGGGCTACGTCGTTGACTTTTCAAAACTTCAGATAAAATGTCTAATATGTGATGGATAAATTAGAAAAATGAGAAAATAGAAAAAGCTATCATAATCGTTCATGACAACAAATACTTCAAACTCCAATAAATAATCCTGGCAGTCAGAGTAATAATAATCCATATGCAGGCGATGAGTCACAATAACGTGGCTGAAGTATGTTGATCAGACCACACACTAGAAATTGAAGGGACGACGACGTTTCGGTCCGTCCTGGACCATTCTCAAGTCGATTGTGATGAGGACAGGTAGGGACAGGCATTAAATAGGCAAGAGAGAGCTGAGGAGGAAAGTCAGGTGTACTATCCCCTACACCAGACTTTCCTCCTCAGCTCTCTCTTGCCTATTTAATGCCTGTCCCTACCTGTCCTCATCACAATCGACTTGAGAATGGTCCAGGACGGAGCGAAACGTCGTCGTCCCTTCAATTTCTAGTGTGTGGTCTGATCATCAATAATAATCCATAGTTACCACTACAGAGGTTCTCCAACCAATGGATTTTTATCTTATGTTTTGTTTCTCCAATTGAATCAATTTAGCACTGTTATTGTCAACATAAAAGCACTTGAATCATCGTGTTCTCTAAATCACTTGGTGTCTTGGGAAACGTTATTTGCACAAATGGTTTCGTCCCTGACCTCGCAGTCTGTGCATGTTTGGTGCAGTCCAAACAGCTTTCGACTGGACGTATCCTAAGGTACCCATGTCAAGCCAAGACTAGACGAGAGAGAGGAGAAGGAGCACAGTGACCTTCAAGTCCAATGTCTGGCATTATAAATACATGACAATGAAAATAAAGGGACCATGTTTTTATGAGGTTGACTGCTACGACCTGAACGTGAGTTCGTGAAGAAATGGTTCCCTGCTTCTCTTCTGTTTCCAGGTATTCTCCGCTTGTATTTCATACATTTAAATCACAGAGCATTGATAAATGTCCGCGACACACGCCACCAAGTCCAACTTTACGTTGTACCTTTTGCTACGCCATCAGGTGCCATGCAGCACAAGCTTTCATAGGAAATATATAATCTTTCTCCGTGATTCTTTATTTAGCTAGCAGCAAACACTATTAAGAGTGAAAAGAAGACATTGATTCATCGATTGACATCCATCCCCCCCCCACACACATACAAGCAAGCGCGCACACCCACACACACACACACACACACACACACACACACACACACACACACACATAGGGGGCCTCGTAGCCTGGTGGATAGCGCGCAGGATTCGTAATTCTGTGGCGCGGGTTCGATTCCCGCACGAGGCAGAAACAAATGGGCAAAGTTTCTTTCACCCTAAGTGCCCCTGTTACCTAGCAGTAAATAGGTACCTGGGAGTTAGTCAGCTGTCACGGGCTGCTTCCTGGGGTGTGTGTGTGTGTGTGTGGTGTGGGGAAAAAAAAAAAAAGTAGTTAGTAAACAGTTGATTGACAGTTGAGAGGCGGGCCCAAAGAGCAAAGCTCAACCTCCGCAAAACACAACTAGTAAACAACTAGTAAACACACACACACACACACACACACACACACACACACACACACACACACACAATTCCTCCCCCCCCCTCCCTTCCAACACGTGCACAAAATACTCTCACGGCGTTCAATCCCCGACCGTCCAAGAGGTTGGCCACCATTCCTTCCCTCCGTCCCATCCCAAATCGTTATCCTGGCCCCTTCCACGTTCTATATAGTTGTGATGGCTTGGCGCTTCACCCTGATAATTCCCTCCCTCCCTCTGCAGCATGCAACTCCTTCCCTCAAAAATGCAGCTGCCAGACCCTCGCTCCCCCTCAACCCTGGACTACCCTTTTCTCTCATATATTTCCACTCCATCTACAACTCATCTATCAAACTAGACTACAACACTGCTGAGCCTGGCCTAGCTGGCTGGACTGCTCAAGCGAAGGTTAGACATATTCTCCAGCTTGGTTGGGTATTACTGCCTCGTAGAGACCTACAGGCCTTCTGTATTTACGGTTATTCTTATGTTCTCAAAGCACAGTGCCTGCCAGCCAAAGTAGCACAGTGCCTGCCAGCCAAAGTAGCACAGTGCCTGCCAGCCAAAGTAGCACAGTGCCTGCCAGCCAAAGTAGCACAGTGCCTGCCAGCCAAAGTAGCACAGTGCCTGCCAGCCAAAGTAGCACAGTCCGTGCCAACCAACGTGGAGGAGAGAGAGAGCTCTGAGCGGCTGGCAATGAAGACTGAGAACCAAGAAACAGGAAGAAATGAAGACCGCGCATCTCATTCTCGAGAGTTCCTCCCCCCCAAACTAAACACATTCCAGGCCGGGCAAGATGTTGACAGACATTGTCCCCATGTTGATCCTCTCAAGCGTCTGGTCTGGGACCTGGGCTGGTGCTCAAGCGGCCGAGTTGAGCGGGAAAGACGCCCAGTTCAGCCACAATGGAGACGTGTTGGGTCTGTTGATCCCAGGATTTGAGTGTGAAATGCTCGAGGTATTTTAGGGTGGAGGAGAGGAGTAGAAGGGTATTGGAAGCTGTGAAGGGAGAAGAGAAGGGGTTGTGGTGGTGGTGGTCTGGTTAGTGGCAGTTGGGTGGAACGGGTAGTAGTGGTGATGGTGGACTGGGTAGTGAGTGGTGGTAGGAGGTGCGTGGTGGACTGGATAGTGGTGGGGTGGAGGTGGAGATGTCCACCTCCATTAGATGTCCGTCTCCACCTCCAGAGGCGTTAGATGTCTAACTCTTCCTCTTTTAATTCTCGAGGTAGAATTCCTAGACGAGAGAATCAGAGTGGAACCCGGTTTCGGCTTCAGCGGAAGTCTCAGGAACCCTCGTGGATTCATGAGAATCCCACGCTGCAATTATTTTGATCATGTCGTGGCCTAGTCGTCTAAGGCCTTAGCTTGGGAGTACCCAGAGCAAAGGTTCGAATCCTCATCACGGCTTCTACTGATCTTCTCATTGATACATCACGTTAATGTGATTTCTCAGTGCATTCTAGTATAATTTTTTTTTTCTCTCTCTCTCTCTCTCACTATATTATATATATATATATATATATATATATATATATATATATATATATATATATATATATATATATATATGCGGAAAATCCACAGAGAAATATGAAATGAGGTGAACGTTTCGGCTTGTTAAAGCCTTTGTCAACACCAGACTGACTAAGGAATTCCTTAGTCAGTCTGGTGTTGACAAAGGCTTTAACAAGCCGAAACGTTCACCTCATTTCATATTTCTCTGTGGATTTTCCACATAAAATGATCAGTGTTTTGTGATCGTCAATTGCATATATATATATATATATATATATATATATATATATATATATATATATATATATATATATATATATATATAGACAGAGAGAGAGAGAGAAAATACAATTTGAAATACACAGTGCGTTTTAATGGATGAATGCATGCTTGGGGTTCGGCCACCACTTGGACGAGCACAGGCTGCACAAATATGTGAGATCACTTACAAGAATACTCACGAGTTCGATCTTTTACAACAATAAATTAGAAATCATGATTACTAATAAAATTCGTGCTGAAAAATACATTTTATCAGGGGAATGGTATTGCCAGCACCTATTAAAAAGATGAAACGCATTTCATTTTCATTCAAGGCTGAATGAATTTAGTTTTATGAAATATGACGTTACTGTTTTCAGCAAGAATGAATGTATATATGATAGTCTCTGAAGAATATGAGAAAAAAATTCCGAAAATGCCGTGACAAATAAGCGATAATTAGTAAAAAGTTGTGTTGAAAACCTCCCCATAAATGACTGGAGGTGAAACATAACGTCTGATTAATTTAGGTAATGTAACGAATCTATTATATATATATATATATATATATATATATATATATATATATATATATATATATATATATATATATATATATATATGTGCGTGTGTGTGTGTGTGTGTGTGTGTGTGTGTGTGTGTGTGTGTGTGTGTGTGTGTGTGTGTGTGTGCGCGCGCATATATATAAGTGACGGAGAATATCTGTCTGTGTCCAAAGTGGGAGGACAAACAGTTAGAACTAACCTCACTCAAATTTAGAGGATGACTGATCTGAGGTACGGAACGGACATAGGCTGGTCAGGGTAGAGCTAAGTTAAACGCTTTAAAAAGTATTAGCAATTATAAACACCCCATCAACCATTTTCATACTGTCGAGTGTGAAATGTGTGTTGTGAATACCGTGGAATGTTAGTGACCATAATATAATTTCTGAGACACTCATACATTTGTTTCGCTGCGTCTTTATAATACATTTTCTGAGAATGTTTGGGGTTGGGGGGATGAGGGGTGCACGGAGATTAGGGGAACTGGAGGAGATGAGATGAGAGTGGAAAAGAGGGGGGATGAGTTATCTACCTTCTTGAGGTTATCTTGAGATGATTTCGGGGCTTTTTAGTGTCCCCGCGGCCCAGTCCTCGACCAGGCCTCCACCCCCAGGAAGCAGCCCGTGACAGCTAACACCCAGGTACCTATTTTACTACTAGGTAACAGGGGCATAGGGTGAAAGAAACTCTGCCCACTGTTTCTCGCCGGCGCCCGGGATCTCATAGATCCCATAATGCTTCCCACCTCATAAATGGTGTGGTCAATACACATTAAGCCGCCATGATCGAGATATTTTACTCAAGTCGTCTAAGTTGTCACTAATGTGTTCGGAGACTTTGGAAAGAGTTTCGTCATCTCCCCCAGCACCTCGCCACCAGTTTAAGTGAATATTAACAAAGCGTATGGTAATCTTCCCACTCTCCCCCGCAGTGATCCATTACTGCAGAACATAATAAGTAATAAGGCACTTTAGAGTGCATTCTGCCAAGCAAGATTACTTTGTAAATTACGTAATTCGAGTTAAATGACAATAGTCATTAGATTTCAACAACCAATATGTATATAAATAGCGCGAAATTTAAGCAACTTTGATATTTCTACAAACTGGACAAATAATATTTTTTCCCCTTGTAATAAAGTGACTATTATAATGTCATTTAGATAAATAAAACACAATGGAATACGTTGACCAGACCACACACTAGAAGGTGAAGGGACGACGACGTTTCTGTCCGTCCTGGACCATTCTCAAGTCGATTGTGACATGAGAATGACAATTCTCACAATCGACTTGAGAATGGTCCAGGACGGTCCGAAACGTCGTCGTCCCTTCACCTTCTAGTGTGTGGTCTGGTTAACATACTTCAGCCACGTTATTGTGACTCATCGCCTGCACAATGGAGTACCACAATTTGAATACCACAAAAGACACAATCAGAGAACACTGTATAAACATCAGAGGTCCGCGGTTGTTCAACACCCTCCCAGCGAGCATAAGAAATATTGCCGGAACAACCGTGGCCATCTTCAAGAGGAAACTAGATTTATTCCTCCAAGGAGTGCCAGACCAACCGGGCTGTGGTGGGTATATGAGCCTGCGGGCCGCTCCAAGCAACAGCCTAGTGGACCAAACTCTCACAAGTCAAGCCTGGCCCCGGGCCGGGCTTGGGGAGTAGAAGAACTCCCAGAACCCCATCAACCAGGTATCAACCAGGTACCACTTCTTGCCGTTCAACTCCAGGGGCGACCAACTCCCCCCATTGACCAGTGAGGTTCACCGAGGGTCGTGCTGCAGCACCCGACGCAAGCACAAGATGGATGAACGTCTGGATAAGCTCAACGCGCACTCGTGGAATACAAATTAATGTAATTTAGTGGACCATATAAATCTAGGCATTCCGGAACGTATGTCGCCTGGCAGCACCGTGTTCCCGTGGCCAGGGTCGAGCAGTCTGTGTGACCTTATAATATCTAACAAGATTGCTGACCTTAATGATCACACAGGTACATTATCATAAGAACATATTATTAATAGCAACCGCTGAAGGCTAATTGACTCATTTGAGGCAGCTATTGTTTAGATTCACCCCCAAACTGATTCATAAATATGTTCATCCTGCGCTTGTAACTACCCATAGAGCCCAGTTCTAGAATTTGCACCTTAGGTCAACAACCTTGATGCAACTTGAAATAAATTCCATCATTTTGCTGGCCTTATTTCGAACATTATATATATATATATATATATATATATATATATATATATATATATATATATATATATATATATATATATATTGTGGCTTAAGGTTCTTCTAATTATGACTATAAAGTAATTTCCGCATTCAAATTAAGCATTTTCGAAGATTTTTATTTTATCATAATTGTCACTCAGGCTCAGAATGCTACATGTCTCCATTAAATGTAGCACCAATTTCATCAATTGTTGCACCATACACCAATTTCATCAATTGTTGCACCATACACCAATTTCATCAATTGTTGCACCATACACCAATTTCATCAATTGTTGCACCATACACCAATTTCATCTATTCAACTCAAACTGTTGAGTAAAATTTCAAAAGAGATTAAGATTTTTCCATTTCTTATTTCACATTAGAAGTGTAACATGCAAGACCCTACAATGGTGTTTGAACTCATGTATTCTCAGTGCTGATGTATACTCAGTGATCGTGTATACACAGTGCAGATGTATAGTCACACACCTGAAGCTCAGTCCTCCAGCTGGCTTATTTCATGCTCAGTGTGCTGCCTCAGGAACCAGAACTGCCAATTTATTTACATACACGTTTATAATCCCTATTGAATGTAACATGGGAGAGGTGAGTGAAGGAACGGCGTCCTCAGTGTTCCACTCCCTCTCCCGCGCCTCACTCATGGAATGCTCCCCTCACCTTGTGAAGGGAATTGCGTGCATTGAATACCTGAAAGGCAGCTGAGTATCTCGTGAAGAGTCTTCTGACCTGACAGAAAACTGAGGCGAGGTTTATTATACCTGCCCCAGAAGGCTACAGTCTCGTCTATTCAACGCCAAAGATCTCGTTGAAATTACGCCAGATGAGTTATTAATCAATAAATCCAGCTTTCTCTGTATTTAAAATATACATTTCTCCTCCTTTGTTTGATTATATTTTGGATTAATCCCCGTTCGTGACTGTTACTGTATCTATATATCGTTGCCAGGCTCGCTCTAATCTTCCCTCACACAGAATAGTGCACTATTAAGGTATCTGTATAGTGCACTATTAAGGTATCTGTATATTATATATTTGACAATAACGTGAAATTTTCGTTCAGTTCATCGGAGCACTAGTATGGGATCGCACCTACACCTGTGGGGTGTCAACCCACGCTGCTCTGGCCACAGGGCACTCAAAAACAAGGAAGGTTCGAAGCTACTTCACATAGTCCAGTCAACCTGCACCTTGCTGGAGAGCCACTAAAACTGAAAACCTTTTAATGTTCGCATCTTGTAAGGTGTATGATAGTGTATACTTACCTGACTGGCACCTGGTATACATGTATGGCTGCCTGAATTTACCTGGCACATGCAAATGTGTGTGTGTATACTGAAGGCCACTGGATAAATTTGCATGTTAGTGTATGTTCTCTATGCCTTCAATGGATAGAGAACATACACTTCAATGGGCGAACATCCACGTGCGTTTCTATATTGGTAAAAACGCTTGCTTAAAAAATACACAACTAAAAGTATTAAAAAGAATATTAAAAAAATACTTCGCTGAGAAAACGCAAGAAAAAACAGAAACTGATATTGGAGTATCAAATTGCTTTCCTTTGTGACATTGAGAGTGTTACCCATTGTGAGATGGAGTAGGGGGGAAGAGGAGGAGTAGAGTGATGGGAGAGGGGAAGAGTGATGGGAGAGGGGAAGAGTGATGGGAGAGGCTAAAGGCAGGGAGGGAGGAAGGAGAAGAGTTAAGAGCGAAAGGCAGCAGGGAGAAAGAAGGCAGCAGGGAGAAGAGAAGGTAGGGCAGCAAGAGACATAGAAAGAGAGAAGACTTAGGAACAAAAAAATTATAGGAACTATATTTAGTAGAACTTGAATCAGAGACTTTATTGGTAAGAACTTATGCAAATGATTACAATTTTCTTTGTTTATATATACAAGAGTTCTTACATTCTTGTCAACCCACTAGCACGCATAGCATTTCCTTATTGTGGCTTTAGGCATTGTATGTACTTGCTCTATCTATAAAGCCAACAAACTTTGTAAAATCTCTTTATGTATGTACCTTTACCTAAATAAAAATTATTATTATTATTATTATTATTATTATTATTATTATTATTATTATTATTATTCCTAATTTTCCATTGAATACGACCCGCCAAATCGTTTAACAACCAGGTACCCATTCACTGCTGGGTGAACAGTTGCTACAGGTACGATAACCACTGGACTAAACAGGTGCCCAGCTGTCTAAATCAAACTTACATTTCTGGCATAAAGTGAGTAACAATTAGCTTACAAGGTGATACACAATATAGTAGAAAAACAAAGTGTGGTTTCACATTAGAGATATTGACACAATTTATATTACAATATCAGAATGATGAAAAGATAATTTGACTGATAAGTAATATGAGAACAAACACCTTTAGACATGTATTTATGCAATGAACTAGACATTAATCAGGAAGATATTGAAAAATGTATAAACTCTAATATTATAGCAATGTGACAACATAGGTTCAGAGAAGCCATGTCTGACGAACATAATAGAGTTCAATGACAAGATGATAATGTAAACATGTAAAGTATATATTCACCAAGACATGCGGTACATATCGGTGCATATATCCCTTCAGAGAGAATATAGTAGGAATTCTTTTCTCACCCCGGCACTGATGACTCTCAAGTATGCAATGCATTTCTTCCGAGTGAGAGAATGGTAATCAAATTCCTCCATCATCAGTCCTATAATTTTTGCCAATCCTCCCCACCATAAGTCAGGACCAATAATGGACACTTAGAAGGAAATATATTCCTATCAAATTCTCTAATTCTTCTCCTGGTCAAATATCTGAGCCTCAGACTTGAAATTCCTCCCATGCAGTTCCAAGTGAATTAATTCCTTTGAGTAAAGCTGGCATAAGAAAACACTGAAATTCAGCTAGAATGGGGAGGTAGTGGACGCTATAAGAACATAGAACAGATCAAGAATAGTTATAATTCGTCACAGACGAATGAAAAAAACAGGATCCAGGAGCCGTTGCTCATCCTACAAATACACAGAGTTTACACACACACACACACACACACACACACACACACACACACAACGCCCAAAGAGCCAGAGCTCAACCCTCCACAAGCACAACTAGGGGAGTACCACCATTACACCTACACCCGCCGTTAGTCTCACACACCTCTCAAAATACGGTGCACAGGAGCTGGTGTTTCATGTGCATATTGCATGGGTTCACATCATTACATTATGCCGAGGCCGGCATCTCTCTGATAATCAATTTTAAGCGAACATCGAAAAGAATATTATTCTCTGAAGCAATGTTGTTAACCCTATTGCTGCTATACCTTTTTTTTTTTTTAAGAGAAGATTGTCATAATTGGAAAACTTTCAAGTTTTCCACTGTAGGCATTGCAGTATTTTTACAATTATAAATTTAGGTTTTTATAAATTTTGCCAGCTACGAATAGTGTTAATTTCAAATAATAATATTTATTAGTAATATTGCATTATACCGTGTTACGTGCAAAAATAAAATGTAATTTTTAATTAAATACTAAGTTAAATTTTCATCTCAATTATTATTTTTTATTTTAAAACAAATACTGCTAATTCTGCCTCACGGCGTTAATCCTTTCATCATTTCTTTTATATAAAAAATTAATTAAGAAATATTCAGAGGTGAAAAAATATATATTTATATATTTACAGGTGAACAACGCCGCCACCTTGGCCTGGATATATATATATATATATATATATATATATATATATATATATATATATATATATATATATATATATATATATATATATATATATGCAGAATAACCACATATGAAAAATAGAAAATGCTTAACGCGTTTTCGGCTAATTCGCCTTCATCAGAGCAAAGTAGAATGAATGTAGATTCATTCTACTTTGCTCTGATGAAGGCGAATTAGCCGAAAACGCGTTAAGCATTTTCTATTTTTCATATGTGGTTATTCTGCATACTTGGATCAGTGTTTTTGTGATCATTGTTGCATATATATATATATATATATATATATATATATATATATATATATATATATATATATATATATATATATATATATATATATATATATATACATATATATATACATATACCATAAGAGAGAATGTTTGTCCAAAGTTGGAGACCAGACGCTTGGGGCTAGCCTCGCCCAATTTTGCAGAAGGAATGGTCTGGGGTACGGGATGAACATAGGATAGTTAGGTTGCCAGAATTAAAAAAAAAGAACAGCGTGCCAGTGTCACATTCTTCAAGCCCACGACTAATTTTGACACTGCCCAACAGTAAACATATGAAAGTATTCTAAAAAATATTGAAAATAGATTTGTCTTCAATTAATAATAATATAAATTACACTATCTAGGAGAAAAATTAACATATATCTTGCTATTTAAAGTGATGCCATAATCCAAAAAGGCGTAGTAATTAAATTCTGCTTTTCCCCCATCCATAGAAAAATGAAGGCTAACCAACAAATTCGAAACGGGGGGGGGGATTATTATATTCCATGCGAACGTTATTTAATGGTAAAGACATAATGACATGTTTTTATTATGCAATAAATAATAATGTAGGATAGAGATAGATAAATACAGAGATAATTTCGCCTGCAAAGTTGGATTAGGCTGCACAGAGCATCTGGCCTCCAACCTCTAACACTAGCGTCCGGCCTCCAACCTCTAACACTAGCGTCCGGCCTCCAACCTCTAACACTAGCGTCCGGCCTCCAACCTCTAACACTAGCGTCCGGTCTCCAACCTCTAACACTAGCGTCCGGCCACCAACCTCTAACACTAGCGTCCGGCCTCCAACCTCTAACACTAGCGTCCGGCCACCAACCTCTAACACTAGCGTCCGGCCACCAACCTCTAACACTAGCGTCCGGCCACCAACCTCTAACACTAGCGTCCGGCCACCAACCTCTAACACTAGCGTCCGGCCACCAACCTCTAACACTAGCGTCCGGCCACCAACCTCTAACACTAGCGTCCGGCCACCAACCTCTAACACTAGCGTCCGGCCACCAACCTCTAACACTAGCGTCCGGCCACCAACCTCTAACACTAGCGTCCGGCCTCCAACCTCTAACACTAGCGTCCGGCCACCAACCTCTAACACTAGCGTCCGGCCACCAACCTCTAACACTAGCGTCCGGCCTCCAACCTCTAACACTAGCGTCCGGCCACCAACCTCTAACACTAGCGTCCGGCCTCCAACCTCTAACACTAGCGTCCGGCCTCCAACCTCTAACACTAGCGTCCGGCCTCCAACCTCTAACACTAGCGTCCGGCCACCAACCTCTAACACTAGCGTCCGGCCTCCAACCTCTAACACTAGCGTCCGGCCTCCAACCTCTAACACTAGCGTCCGGCCTCCAACCTCTAACACTAGCGTCCGGCCTCCAACCTCTAACACATCTTCTGCCATATACACATATATGTTCTTTAGCAAGTATGTATAAATGCATGCAGTGTTTATGTTTATCATTCGAGGTAATCATGCAGCTATTGTGATATCTCTTCACGTGCCATGATGAATATTAATGTGTTCATTGCTTCCAATGCTGATATAAAATTATCCCGGCCCCTATTTTCCAGCTGGTTATAGCCGTCGATTGTCTATTTTTTTACCTAAAAGTTGTAAATATATGCAGGCGATGAGTCACAGTAACGTGACTGAAGTATGTTGACCAGACCACACTAGACCACACTAGACATGAAGGGACGACGATGTTTCGGTCCGTCCTGGACCATTCTCAAGTCGATTGTGAATATATATATATTTTAAATATATATATGTGTCTATTCTCCCGTTCCTTTTTTTCCCTTATCTTTCTCTCACCCTCTCATTTTGCTCCTTCTTTCTTTTCTTTCTTCTATCTTCGTACAAACAATACCTGACCACTTCTTCAAATCGACTTGCAATAAATCCTTAAAAATATTGTTAAATTTTTCTTCACCTTCTCACACGTTGATAACTTGCCTCCATTAACACTGGAGATGGTGGAGGGGCGGGGGGGGGGGGGGGAAGACGTAGAGGCAGGAGCCAGGTAACTGGCAGAGACTCAACAAGAGTACCCGGCGGTGCTCAGGTCTACCTGGTGCAGCCACCGAAAAAAATAACGAAAATGGAGAGAAATAGCGATAATAAAGGGGGAATATGTTTAATCGAGTATTATCCCAATTTATGTTAATGCCGTTTGGATTAGGCCTGTTATTTTTTTTTCAGTGAATCGAGCTGGTGCTAGAGGTCATACCTGGATCATACCTAGAGTGGGTTCTCAGAGTTCTTCTACTCGCCAAGTCTGGATTGGGGCCAGGCTTGACTTATGATAACTTAGTGAAACAGGCTGTGGTTTGGAGCAGCCCTTTCCCTGTCCTTCCTACTCTCTCTCTCTCTCTCTCTCTCAACTTCCCTCATTTCACCCCTCCTCTCCTCTCACTTTCTCCCTCTACCCGTCTTGCGCCATTTCCCCTCTCTTCACCCCCTCCCTCTTCTAGCTTCCTCTTCCCCATTCTCTCCTCTCTCTCATCTGCTCAACCTTCAGTAAACACAATCACAGCAAACACACAACCTAATCACATTAGTTTTACAGTTGTTTGATGCAACGTCGAAACCATATAACTAACACATAACTTTTTCAGGTAAGATTTTATGAACTGAAAATCTTTTGAAAAACTCTGAAATCTCAACTTCCATTTCAGACTTCATAGGAGTCAGTTGGATTCGGAATAGGAGTCGATCTTTCTTAAAGAGGGGCATGAGGGTCGACCCCGACCACCCAATGACACGTCCCACACATTCATTAATCGCCATACAAGATTCTGTAACGCTTGCCCCGAGTGTCTGACCTACAACATTGGATGAATATATTTTACACCCTCAGTTTTTTCGACATAAAATGCTTATGCATTGATAAGTACATTCAACAGTAATGCCATGCATTTTGTATTTATAAAACACTAACTTTCTAACCTCACTTAAATGAAAATATTATTCCTCATTTCTGCCTAACTTATTATTTAACATCAGTCATATTTTACTTACGTAATGATTAAAATGCCATTATGGTGATATTGATACAAATTACTGCAGCGATAGGGGAAAAATTAAAACCATAAAAACTCTGACTATCTGGCATGAGTCCTCCTCGGAAGTTATAATAGAAAAAACTTCAAAGATAAATATAATTAGTTAAATGAAGGACGTGACTCATTCCATTAGGTAATTGATAACTGATAAGAGAGGGCTCAAGAGCTGAAACTTTAGCCTCCAAGCTAATGTTTCAAGCTTGGTTAGTACAGTTAACGTTGAACACATCCTTCCTTACACACAGGAATATCCAAGTCGGTGGAAGCATCGTCGAAGAGAATAAATTGCAGACGTATTAAACAAGTTTTCAAAGTAGAAAATCAACAAATAAAACCGTGATTATTGACCTTTTACGAGTCACGGTCCCCCGCTGAAAACCTGGTGAAAACTATGGACCACCTTCCTAGGAAAATACACAGCACATGCACACAACTTTGCATTCAATGAATAGACTTTATTTAATTTGCAGGCGATGAGTCACAATAACTTGGCTGAAGAATGTTGACCAGACCACACACACTAGAAGGTGAAGGGACGACGACGTTTCGGTCCGACCTGGACCATTCTCAAGTCAATTGTGAATGATCCAGGACTCTCACAATCGACTTGAGAATGGTCCAGGACGGACCGAAACGTCGTCGTCCCTTTACCTTCAAGTATGTGTGGTCTGGTCAACACTTTATTTCATTGAAAACTGATTACCTTATACACTGTATGCTCCACCTTCAAGGACCCCCTGAAGCCCCTCTATAGACCCCAGCTCAAGAACCAGAGCACTAAATCATCAGTTCGAATATAGACAAACTGGTTCATGTGAGGAAGGTGAAATAAAATATCCAGGTGTTAAACTTCAGCCCGACAATCAAACCCTGAAAGTTTAAAACTCACGTCAGGAGCAACTCTGTTCACCTCATGAATTACAGCGTGATGGCTGCTCCTACTTGCAATTGTAATCCGAGATTATGTGTGAAACGAAACTTGCTTCATCCCTGAAGTTGAACTTTGGTAAAAGCTGTATTTAGCTGAGCGTTTGTAGAGAGGATCTTCTGGGTTAACTACGGGTTCTGCGTTAACACAGTCCAACGTTAACTACGGCTTCACCAGAGTACATTACCTGAGTGAACAGCTCTCGGAGGTCGTAGTTCTAAGAGCCCGGGTTTGATTTCCGGTCGAGGCAGAAACAATTGGGCAGAGTTAATTTCACCTGATGCATCTGTTCATCTAGCAGTAAATAGGTGCCTGAGAACTACAGTTGTTACGGGCTGTATTCTTGGGATGTGTGCGTGCGTGCGTGTGCGTGTGTGTGTGTGTATTCACTTAGTTGTGTTCACCTAGTTGTGTTTGCGTGGGTTGAGCTTTGCTCTTTCGGCCCGCCTTTCAACTGTCAATCAACTGTTTACTAACTATTTTTTTCCACACACACACACACACCAGGAAGCAGCCCGTGACAGCTGACTAACTCCCAGGTACCTATTTACTGCTAGGTAACAGGGGTATTCAGGGTGAAAGAAACTTTGCCCATTTGTGTCTGCCTGGTGCGGGAATCGAACCCGCACCACAGAATTACGAGTCCTGCGTGCTGTCCACCAGGCTACCAGGCCCCACTGGTAGTGTGTGTGTACTTACCTAATTGTACTTACCTAATTGTGCTTGCGGGGGTTGAGCTCTGGCTCTTTGGTCCCGCCTCTCAACCGTCAATCAACTGGTGTACAGATTCCTGAGCCTATTGGGCTCTATCATATCTACATTTGAAACTGTGAATGGAGTCAGCCTCCACCACATCACTTGTGTGTGTGTGTGTGTGTGTGTGTGTGTGTGTGTGTGTGTGTGTGTGTGTGTGTGTGAGAGTGTGTGTGTGTGAGTGTGTGTGGGTGTGTGTGTGTGTTAGAGGGAAAAATATATGAAGTAGATATGATAGCGGAAAAATATGTTGCTAGTCAGAACTCTTTAAACAACGGATAGTTAGAAAGGTCAAAAGAGCTGACAGCTCGGTCCTGCAGGCACAAATAGTAAATACACACACATACAATGTCTATTTAAATTTTAGGAAAGGTAAAAAAGTCAGTAATAATAACTAATGAGTTTTATTTAGCTTCGATTCAAATCATAATTTTCGAAATTTATGATAAATATTCATTTGAAAATTCTAGAAAATCTTCCAGTTCACTTTTCAAACTCAGCTGCACTAGCGACCCGTCTAGAGAATTAGTGAATGATTTCACAAAATGTTCAGAAGTTAGATGTACAAAAGCTTCGTATTTTATAGTGAAGTGAATACAAATTGGATAAGTTTACACTGAGGAATAACCTGGGTAAATACTGGTTTAGAAACAGGGTTATACATTTATGAAACAAATTAACGGGGAAAATAATAGACGTCGGATCAATGGATTGTTTCAAGCATAGGCTATATATATATATATATATATATATATATATATATATATATATATATATATATATATATATATATATATATATATATATATATATTATATATATATTAGTTTAGATGGATATAAATAAGAGTTGACTCTCAAGGGTCAATACTTATCTTCCTTTATTCATACTTTTTACGGTCGTAAATTATAGTAAATTTGACATTATTTTTGGCTATAATAATAACAATTCGTGCGGCAGTGATGGCGACGTCCACCGAGAGGGGTTTCAGTCCATTAAGTACTTAGTCTGCTTTCAGGGAATTTTAATATTTAGTCAATAACAGCATTGCTGTTTGATGTTTATTGCGTTTTCAAAAGTCTACTAATTGGTTGGTCAATAAGCTATTTTGGTACCATTAATAATCGCGCGCGAGAGAACGAGAGAGGAGAAAAGATGAAGAGAAAGATAAAGGTTAAGTGGGTGAAGAACAAAGCTGAACTAACACTGAAAAGAGTAAAAAACAGATATACAAATGCTAGTAATTATCAAAATAAGGCACCATGAAGAGAAGCCTAACAACACAAAGAGAATTTAATGAAGATTTAATGCAAAAGAAAATCTCCTAAAACAAAGGAAGCGAGAGAGAGAGAGAGAGAGAGAGAGAGAGAGAGAGAGAGAGAGAGAGAGAGAGAGAGAGAGAGAGAGAGAGAGAGAGAGAGAGAGAGAGAGAGAGAGAAAGACACAGCCGGATGGAGAAACAAACAAAAGAGCGAACAAAAATTATATTTCAGTCGAAGGTTGGGGCTGGATCACTATTGACACACCGCAACATTTTAGGCAAATTCCGAACTGTGTCTCGTTGAATCTATTCTGCTATTTACTCTACCAAATGTTCTACTTGTCTCTCTCAATTTGTTCTGACACAAACTTAGCAACAGCTAATGCAATTTTTGTTGATTTATTCTGCAACTTGCTTCCAAAATCCATTATGTTCTATTTTATGACATTGAATTTCTTTGAATATGGAATTGCGTTTTTCTGAATATCATTGTAGCATGCAAGATTGCGCTGCGTCTGTTCTTGCCTAGAGCTGTATCGCCTCACTTTATACAACTGTAGTCTCTTATACAGCACGGAGTTGTAGCATATTGTTCGGGGCTTTGCTATTCTGTGATATATAATGTTGTATGCTAAATTATTGGTGATTTAAATTGTATATAAATGTGACACTGTCACATTTTGAATCACGTGTTTATTTTCGTGATTTACACACATTGTATATTAATGCTTATTTATTTTCAAATAACTTGCTTTATTGACCATAATGGAACTATTTAATAATGTTACTCTTAATACTATATTTGGGCTACTTTATTATATCTATATATTATATTACTGTTTGTTATTATTATGGTATTTTTAAACATTCTTATGAGTTTCTTTTGCTTTTTAAATAGACCAAATATTGTGTACAGATTTTTGCATTACATGTTATTATAAACCATTTCTGGGTAAGATGTTTAAATTAATGAATGTTTTGGTTGACAATCGTTTGAAAAAGCGTGTTGTAGTTTTTGGATAATTTGTCCCACGTGGATTGGAAGCCACCTTGCACACCACGACCACCGCCGCTAATCTCTTAACGAAACACTTACACCTTTGTCTCTCCTCTTCTCTCCTGGGGTCACTTCATCCAAGCTCCAAACACTTACACCTTTGTCTCTCCTCTTCTCTCCTGGGGTCACTTCATCCAAGCTTTTAATTGATCTTTGGCTAATTTCCAAACTGTGCCTTGACCTCAGTGGTGACATTCAATGTAACAATTTCTGAATTCGTACGGATCAAAACAATATTTTCCTTTACTTCCACAATTTATTGATTTATATTTTCCATAATATTCTTATTCGTGCTTTACTCCTCATCGTGTCCTTGTTCCAATATGAGGTTATAAACTCCACTTAATCTCCAGAGATACAAATGAAAGTCTAAATACAATTTCTGGGCGAATTATTTTATCTGAAATGGCAGAGTGTCACGCGATCACCTGACTATTTCATCACTCTTGTTCCTGCCTTTATCACTGACCCTCTCCAAACCTCACTAATTCACTTGAAGTCTGCTGAATTTCATCATTTTTCTGTATTCCTCCTCTGTATCTCAGTTGCACTTGGATAGCATTTTCATATTTATTGTCTTCTCCTTCAATCATCACAATCGACTTGAGAATGGTCCAGGACGGACCGAAACGTCGTCGTCCCTTCACTTTCTAGTGTGTGGTCTGGTCAACAATCAATACCTATAATATAGACTCATTACCAAGATGAGTACTAGAGTTAGAACTCTGAAGCACAGACGAGCAACGGAACAAGTCACATATAGTATTGTCAGAAGGTCAGATTCACATTCAACCAAATATAAATATATACCCAGCAACCCGGAGAGAGAGAGAGAGAGAGAGAGAGAGAGAGAGAGAGAGAGAGAGAGAGAGAGAGAGAGAGAGAGAGAGAGAGAGAGAGAGAGAGAGAGAGAGAGAGAAAGAGAGAGAGAGAGAGAGAGAGAGAGAGAGAGAGAGAGAGAGAGAGAGAGAGAGAGAGAGAGAGAGAGAGAGAGAGAGAGAGAGAGAGAGAGAGAGAGAGAGAGAGAGAGAGAGAGAGAGAGAGAGATACGAAGGGAAAATCATGAATGATTTACCCTGAAGAGGTCTTGAAATGAAGACGAAAGCTCATGTGAATTACTTTTTCCCTTTTACTGCAATGTGGAGATATATTTCTCTGAACCACATCCGTCTTTATAACAGGAAAGTATTTTTGGGGAGCCTGAGGGTAAAGGTGCAACAGGTGCTGGTGTGACAGTCTGAGATGGAGCGGTGATGGTCCATATAAATGGCCCTACAAAATACAATTGGGTCATTTACACATAATAGAAAGATTAATGATAAAACCATTCAGGCTAATAAATGTTCTGGTGAAGACGGTGGAAATATATAGATTCTAATGTGATTGTTATGTTGATGATCTGATTATAGACACAAGGTCAGGTAATTATGAGGAATGATGAGCCTGCACAATCATGTTGACCCTGGACAATACATCAGTAGGATGTATTGATGGCCAAGGATCAATAACATAACGTGTGGATGGTCTGTTATCAATGTGTTTGCCAAATGTAATCATCTCCTCATCGACAGGAGTAACGAAAACCCTAATTTGTCTAATGTATTATAGCTAATTTCTTTATTTGTGTCAATATTATTTTAATACATTTTTTAATGCAATGTGGTATAAAACTACACAACTTGCATCAGGCCATCAAACAGTAACATTTACATGAGTTTTTTTCTTCTCAGAAAAAGGTCCCAAGTAATAATACAGATTAAAATGTATTTTAAGGTCATGCATCGCGTGCTGCGTCTCCCACGACTCTCTAATAAACTGCTGACCAGCAAGCTCCTTAATGAATAAGGAGCAGTTGATAGAAACTGAGTGGAAGCGGAGTATAATGTCTGGTCAGTGTCGGCCAGAATATTCCCCTTTCTATCCATCAATCCATCCTATCCTTGCTCTACTTCACTCCATCATTTATCCATCCACTCCTTGTTTGCATTTTATATCATAGAAAATTCATTTCACATGCATCATCGAGGAATCGAACTCGGTCCAAAAGAGATACGCACTCATGCTGACTCATATTGTATGTAAAATTAAAGATAACTCAACTAAACACCTTTATGGTGTTACAACGAGGCCGTCGACCTATCAACCAGCCCATGATGCTGATGATAAATGTGAATTAAACTTTATTTCCAACGATATTGTGGAGTGCTTGTTGAGATAAAGTCAAGCCTTTACGGGTACAACTCGCGGGTGGAGTAGTGTTACACACTAACAACCCTATTCAAAGCTTTGAATGATCATTCAAAGTATTGTCTTGATCTGGAGAATGTGCACAGATCTTGTACTGTCCGAATCATTCAATAAAACAGATGAATTATTGAGATCCATTAAAATTCTCAATTTGCAATCTCTAGATTACAGGGAAGAGATATACATAATTACACTTGAAAAAACACAAGAGAGACTGGTTCCAAATGTACACATGGCAATAACTCCTAACAAGGCCATGAGGTATGGCAGTAAGTGGACAAGACCAACGTTGAAGAACAAAGGTGACACAGGTGAGCTAAGAGACAATTGTATCAATGTTAAGAGCACAAGACTTTCAACATTCTCAGGGTGTTCAAAAGAGAACTTGGTAAAGACCTCCAGAGGATATCTGATCAACCGGGCTGTGATTCAGGCGCCAGTAGAGGCGTCTAATACCATAACTGACTAAACCACCAACCAGGAGGCCTTGTCAGCGACCGGGTCGCGGGGATATTGATCCCCGGAACCTTCATAGGGTAGACACAAGGATGGAAGCTAAGACGAATTTCCTAAAATATTTATTTTCGATAAATTTATCTTTTGTATTTGATAGATTCATTTAATGCAACATTTATGATTTGCATTTTGTCTATTTTAAGCCAATCTTACTTAATCTAAATAGGCTGATTACTCCTCAGTACTGCCTAACATTAATCAAATTCGACCGATGTTAAGTCATATATATTAAAATATCTCAATATTGTGATATTTATATCTAAAAATCCCGCGAATATAGAGCAGAGAAACACAGATAAAACTGCCAAATTGGACGCGGTGAGCCTTGCTAACTAGGCCAAGTCGGACGGCCGCGCCTAACAACCAGACTGCAATCCAGGTCAGACTGTTAGGAGTTTAGTGCTTTCCAATACGGGGGTTTAGGGTCAGTTTCTGTTTATGGACTCGTGATCCTGTGGTCCTGGGTTCGATCCCAGGCGCCGGCGAGAAACAATGGGCAGAGTTTCTTTCACCCTATGCCCCTGTTACCTAGCAGTAAAATAGGTACCTGGGTGCTAGTCAGCTGTCACGGGCTGCTTCCTGGGGGTGGAGGCCTGGTCGAGGACCGGGCCGCGGGGACACTAAAAGCCCCGAAATCACCTCAAGATAACCTCCAGTAGGAGCTTATTTCCACCTTCCTCTAACGAGTGTCTAGTTAATATACGACTGAGAGTCGTAGCACTTTGTGATCACTCTCTCTCTGGGACTAGTTTAACAGGAATCAAAGTCAAAGACTCTTTCTTTGTCAGAACTCTTGATCTTATCTCCAATTATTCTTGAAGGTTCCGTGAACAACATATTTCAAAATTTTTTTGTCAAGGTTTGTAACTCGGAGCTATGGAATATCTGAAAACTAATTTTTATCCAATATTATTAAATACCTACTGTTTTCAGCAATGAATTCGCTTATAATAAGATTAGTAATTTGATAAATTTTGATAATAAACAAAATTATTTTTACAAATACCTGCCTAATGTTTTTTATCTTTTGGTGTACCGAGAGACACGACGAACAGTTGTTAAGGTTACCCCCTGATATAGGCTCTTGTACCCCCCCACCCCCTAGTTTATCTCTAGGGACACCTAGCCATCGTTCAAACATCGTCGTAGGTCTGAAGGTTGTTTGCACACACCTTTACATTTAAACTTACAAGTATTGTTCGTGATTTACACAAATCATTTCGTGATTTACTTAACTCATTACAGTTGTGGCTGGAGTGAACGGCTTCACTAACCCGTAAGAATCTTGTAACTTACAATAAGTGCGATGTGACTCATAGACTCATATTGAGAAAATATTTATCATAAAACCAGAATAAGAAATGCAGTTTGAAGGATCACAAACTAATTATAAAATTCATCAACCATCGTCGAACAAAACCTGGTGAAGTGGGACGAGGTAATTATTGCTCCACTCACCTGTCAGGTGAAGATGAAATGCCTCTTGACACGTCGACTATCCTCATGAAATTGGTGAAATATGGCAAGCAAAGTCCCTAGAACTTTATTTATTTCATTCACACAAAGTGTACCCAAAATTTGCCAGTGCAGGCTATTAAACATATGGCCCTGTATGACTAACCATCCTGCGAGATGGGGACTTGTATTACCACTGCTACCTTATTCAATCTTGTATTGATTATATCCTCAAAATGCTTGCGGAGTCTACCAGTGCAGACCTGCTTATCACATGCCTCTGTATGACTAACCATCCTGTGTGATGGGGATTTTATAGCATCACCTAGTTAGCTTTTTTGACACACTGTACTCCACTTCATATAGTCTAGGGTAGCTGCACTAATGCAGATGTACCTAATGTATTAATAAAATAAAATGGAATATATGGAGAATCGAAACAACTGAGCTCCCAAACGTGTATCCCATTTAATAATAAAGTCACCCACCTCCCACACGCTGAACGAGGAGTTATGGTAAAAGTCAAACAAACCACAAACTTTCGTGTCCTTCTATACGTGCCAAGGAACAGAAGTTAATCCTGTCTCTTTCTTCACTTTACTGTGTAAAGCCGCGTGTAGGAACCTCCTTTCCGAAGTGGAAGAGAGATGCAGGGAGGGGAGGAATATGTGAGAGGTATGAGGGGGGGTTATGTGAGAGGTATGAGGGGGGGTTATGTGAGAGGTATGAGGGGGGGGGTATGTGAGAGATATGAGGGGGGGTTATGTGAGAGATATGAGGGGGGGTTATGTGAGTGGTATGAGGGGGGGAGGAATATGTGAGAGGTATGAGGGGGGGAGGAATATGTGAGAGGTATGAGGGGGGGGAGATATGTGAGAGGTATGAGGGGGGGGAGATATGTGAGAGGTATGAGGGGGGGTATGTGAGAGGTATGAGGGGGGGTATGTGAGAGGTATGAGGGGGGGTATGTGAGAGGTATGAAAGGGGGGGGGAGAAACTGGTGTTGTAAAGAACATAGGCAGATGCTGAAGAACAAGATAAAGGTGATCTTGCCTCTAACCATGGACAGAGATCGAGACATTTCCGTTTTATATAGAGATATTATATAATTTTTTGCTTATATGCATAGTATACATATCCCATTTGATGGTCACCAGTTAGCAGATAATGAGAGTTAATTAAGTAAATCACAAGTAAATGCTGGCAAGACAGTTACTCCACAGAGGTTAACCTAAGCCAACACAGCTTCCTGTTGACAGTATCAACACGACCATTTAAAGTCACGTCTATCAGGTGAACGGCATCAATTTTATATAATATGCAAATAACTTTCTCACTCGCATCATCCAGGTGCTTGCGGCAGTTCATCACGAATGACTAATTATCCAGTTCAGTTTAATAGACGAGATACAAGAACCATTACTGGAAATTTATTACAGCAGCGCCACTATTTAGAATTTGCTTGAATGCGTGATCGTATAATTCTCAAGAATAACAAAGAGACCGCTGTTACCTGCCAAGCATGATGACAAACCCATCAGGTTGGGAACAAACTCGTGTCACAGCCAGACATTCTCGCAAGATGAGAAAACGTTTGGCTATTGACACAGGCTCAGGCTATGTTTATATTTACTCATGTGGAAGGTGGCCGCAGACTTGGGAGGGAGGTGATCTGGAGGTCCTCGTGAGCCGCTCCTCTCTCCCTCCCTATAAGCTCATCAATAGTTCACCACAGATGTTAATTAGTTAGTTGTGTACGTGTGTTGTCTCCTAGACGTTCTCGCACGGATGAGCTCCACTTATAGCCTTCTGTTTGCACGCGTTTGTGTATTCACCAAGTTGTGCTTGCGGGGGTTGAGCTCTGCTCTTTCGGGCCGCCTCTCAACTGTCAATAAATCAACTGTTACTAACCACTAACAAATATTCTCCCCCCCCCCCCCGCCCTCACACACACACACACACACTCAGGAAGCAGGGTGTAGCAGCTGTCTAACTCCCAGGTACGTATTTACTGCTAGGTGAGCAGGGGCACCAGAGTGAAAGAAACTTTGCCCATTTGTTTTCGCCTCCGCCGGGGATCGAACCCGGGCCCTTAGGACAATGACTCCAGAGCGCTGTCTACTCAACCATGAGGCCCCCAACTAGAAAGCTACACAACTAGCTAGTTACAGATCACACGTGACGTGGGGTAGACCCCTAGCTTGGACCTGGCAGCAAGAACAATGGACGTGACACAGTGACACAACATTTGGACAAGACGATCATTATTGAAGCTTAGATGTATAATCATGTTAACTGACAACGCGAGCAGCTTTCCTCTTTACTCTAATGAAAACTGTTGTAGATGTAGAGCTGAACTAGACGAGAACAGTATAATAAAGAGGGGTACAGGAGGTTATCTTGAGATGATTTCGGGGCTTTAGTGCCCCCGCGGCCCGGTCCTCGACCAGGCCTCCACCCCCAGGAAGCAGCCCGTGACAGCTGACTAACACCCAGGTACCTATTTTACTGCTAGGTAACAGGGGCATAGGGTTAAAGAAACTCTGCCCATTGTTTCTCGCCGGCGCCTGGGATCGAACCCAGGACCACAGGATCACAAGTCCAGCGTGCTGTCCGCTCGGCCGACAGGAGGAGTTACTCGAGATATGAGAGCAGTGATCTGTAAGATTAACTTTCACTAACATGTCTTAAAATTTCTCTCTTAGTTCTCCACTAATATAAAATATAAATAAGAAATATATATATACGTGTGTCGCCGTGAGGGGTCGTCAAGGCCACTCACTCCCATTCCTGTTTTGGAGCATCAAAGGAAATTTTCTTCTTCATCTTCGTATTTTTGTCCCTAGGAATTGCCAGTCTAAACTTTAAACGATTGGAAATGTTTGATGGAGGCGGCGATGGTGTGAGGTCGCACTCCACCCTCCATCTATCAAGTATTTTCTTGCAGTCACCCTTGTGTCAACTGCAACTTGTAAGTCGCAATATTTTTATTTAACAAAATACAATTTCAGTTTTAGAAAATGTGTCAGAAACACATTTAGGGCTTCTAATACATTAAAAAGTTCTTCGGTATAGGAGGACGTATAAATAACAAGAAATGTTTTATATAAATGTTTGCCTCTTGCAAATACTTTACATATCTTGAGAAGAAACAAAATATAATTCAAGTATCAATTTAAGAGGCCATTTGAAGACAATATATGATACAAGTGTTATGATGTAAAATAATTTCGTAGATGTCACCTCGACACTTCAAATACCATCTAATAAGAAGGGGAAGAAAACTCACAGTAACGTTAAACGACTGTCACCAAGTACAAGGGAGGCCTCGTAGCCTGGTGGATTAGCGCGCAGGATTCGTAATTCTGTGGCGCGGGTTCGATTCCCGCACGAGGCAGAAACAAATGGGCAAAGTTTCTTTCACCCTGAATGCCCCTGTTACCTAGCAGTAAATAGGTACCTGGGAGTTAGTCAGCTGTCACAGGCTGCTTCCTGGGGGTGGAGGCCTGGTCGAGGACCGGGCCGCGGGGACACTAAAGCCCCGAAATCATCTCAAGATAACCTCAAGATAAGAAGCAACGTTAGATAAATAGACAGCTTAGAGCGTATGTAATAATTAATAACAAATAATATGCTATTTTCAGACAGCTTATGCCTCCACAAGGTAGAAGAGAGCTATAATTCCCTCTCAAACGTTGCCTTGACATTTGTCTAAGACAGCTTGGGGAAGACGTCTTAAAGACAGCTTCGGAAAGACGTCTTTAAGACAGCTTCGGAAAGACGTCTTTAAGACAGCTTCGGAAAGACGTCTTTAAGACAGCTTCGGAAAGACGTCTTAAAGACAGCTTCGGAAAGACGTCTTAAAGACAGCTTCGGAAAGACGTCTTTAAGACAGCTTCGGAAAGACGTCTTTAAGACAGCTTCGGAAAGACGTCTTTAAGACAGCTTCGGAAAGACGTCTTTAAGACAGCTTCGGAAAGACGTCTTTAAGACAGCTTCGGAAAGACGTCTTTAAGACAGCTTCGGAAAGACGTCTTTAAGACAGCTTCGGAAAGACGTCTTTAAGACAGCTTCGGGAAGACGTCTTTAAGACAGCTTCGGAAAGACGTCTTTAAGACAGCTTCGGAAAGACGTCTTTAAGACAGCTTCGGAAAGACGTCTTTAAGACAGCTTCGGAAAGACGTCTTTAAGACAGCTTCGGGAAGACGTCTTAAAGACAGCTTCGGGAAGACGTCTTAAAGGTACTTGAAGGCTGCCAACTCCTCATCTTGTGACACATTATCTTGTAAGTCGGCAGCCGTCACATTTGAGGCGTCAAGGTGATATGAACGAAAATATTTCACATTGTGGGTAGTTGACTTTCTGTTGCTGCCGCATGGTTGTAAATGCTTGGCCAAGTATGTAGTGGAGGTGTAGGAAGTATTATTATTGTGATAGAATTATCCTAGATTTCAGTTTCGTAAAGAACAGGACAATTCGCTTACTATATTCGTTTTCTCTAATAGCAAAATATATATTAAATTTTAACTTTTAATATTTCCTTTTTCGATTTCAGCATATGTCTAGTCATGTGTGAATTGTACGCCACAAACAATATTTTACCAAAATATTTGTAAATTATTCTAATATACACACACTGATAAATATGTTGGCAATGAATTTTAAATTCGAAAAAATGCTCAACCTTTAATGAAAAGCAATGTACAGAGCAGCTACAAGAAGTCGACTGGTACACATCCTGTCTAACACCAACACAACGTGGGTCATTTTAATCAATTTTCTTCTTCAAGTTAAAAGAATAAGCAACCCACATCCAGCAGCGAGGTGAGAGTAGCTTGCGCAGGCCACACAAGAGGAGGAGGACTGCCAGAGAGAGGCAAGCCAGGACATCGACCATGAGGAACTCCACCCAGGAGAGGTCTGCTGCTGGAGACCTGAGTTGGGGCGCTCCTCTGTGTCTCATGACGTATTCCGTCCAGAATACTGCTGTCTCAAGGGGCGGGCGAGGCAGGTCCAGCGCCACCCTCGACGCCTCCCTCAGGTTGCGCTCGTACCTGGTCCAGGTTGTGGTAAGATGCGTCAGAGACAAATGCAAGGTGGGGCAGGGTCAGGAGCAAGGTGGGACAGGGTCAGGAGCATGGTGGGACAGGGTCAGGAGCATGGTGGGGCCGGGTCAGGAGCATGGTGGGGCAGGGGCAGTAGCAAGGTGGAAGAGGGGCAGGAGCATGGTGGGACAGGGTCAGTAGCAAGGTGGGACAGGGTCAGGAGCAAGGTGGGACAGGTTCAGTAGCATGGTGGGACAGGGTCAGTAGCAAGGTGGGACAGGGGCAGTAGCAAGGTGGGACAGGGGCAGTAGCAAGGTGGGACAGGGGCAGTAGCAAGGTGGGACAGGGTCAGTAGCAAGGTGGGGCAGGGTCAGTAGCAAGGTGGGACAGGGTCAGTAGCAAGGTGGGACAGGGTCAGTAGCATGGTGGGACAGGGTCAGTAGCATGGTGGGACAGGGTCAGTAGCATGGTGGGACAGGGTCAGTAGCAAGGTGGGGCAGGGTCAGTAGCAAGGTGGGACAGGGGCAGTAGCAAGGTGGGACAGGGTCAGTAGCAAGGTGGGGCAGGGTCAGTAGCAAGGTGGGACAGGGTCAGAAGCAAGGTGGGACAGGGTCAGGAGCAAGGTGGGGCCGGGGCAGTAGCAAGGTGGGACAGGGTCAGGAGCAAGGTGGGACAGGGTCAGTAGCATGGTGGGACAGGGTCAGTAGCAAGGTGGGACAGGGTCAGTAGCAAGGTGGGACAGGGTCAGTAGCATGGTGGGACAGGGTCAGTAGCATGGTGGGACAGGGTCAGTAGCAAGGTGGGACAGGGTCAGTAGCATGGTGGGACAGGGTCAGTAGCATGGTGGGACAGGGTCAGTAGCATGGTGGGACAGGGTCAGTAGCATGGTGGGACAGGGTCAGTAGCATGGTGGGACAGGGTCAGTAGCATGGTGGGACAGGGTCAGCAGCATGGTGGGACAGGGTCAGTAGCAAGGTGGGACAGGGTCAGGAGCAAGGTGGGACAGGGTCAGTAGCATGGTGGGACAGGGTCAGTAGCATGGTGGGACAGGGTCAGTAGCAAGGTGGGACAGGGTCAGTAGCATGGTGGGACAGGGTCAGTAGCATGGTGGGACAGGGTCAGTAGCATGGTGGGACAGGGTCAGTAGCAAGGTGGGACAAGGTCAGTAGCATGGTGGGACAGGGTCAGCAGCAAGGCGTAGCAAAGGTTTAGGAACTGTAAGCGGGAGTAGTGAATTATATAACATCATTCAGGTCCTAACTGAACAGGGTGGTAAAGTATCAGAGTCGTATGAAACGGACTTGCGGCAGACATGACCCAAAATAATGTGACATTGTATCAACACGATGCAAGAAATCAGAATATAATTATTATTTTCATCATATACCTCAGCCACAATTAACAACGACAAGGTAGTCATAGAATTTTTTAAGACAAATTTTAAGGACGCTACACAGGAAATGAGAAATGAATTGTGATGACCCTCCAATACTCACTTAGGATTGGTAACGACTTCCCTAATGGTAGCGACGAGGAGGTCAACACTTAGCTCACTCCACTCCAAAGAAAGACCCAACTCGCGGGTCACAATCATCTTGGCGTTTTTGGGCTGGTCAGCGAAGATTGGAATAGCGAGTAGGGGCGTGCTGTGGCATACTGCCTCGAGTGTGCTCAACAGCCCACCGTGAGTGATAAACAACTTGACTCTCGGGTCCGCTGAGGAGAAACAACACGGTCGGAATCGTGATCAGCTTTGAAAAGCAACACATTAACGAGGAAAAACACAACAGTGTTCGCTCTAGTATAAACCTCTCTCATCCTGCACAGAATTGTAACTTTATTCTCCACTATAACGATTGGACTACTTTGTTGACCAGACTACACACTAGAAAGTGAAGGGACGACGACGTTTCGGTCCGTCCTGGACCATTCTCAAGTCGATTGTGATCGACCATTCACAATCGACTTGAGAAGGGTCTAGAACGGACCGAAACGTCGTCGTCCCTTCTGGACCATTCTCAAGTCGATTGTGATCGACCATTCACAATCGACTTGAGAATGGTCTAGAACGGACCGAAACGTCGTCGTCCTTTCACTTTCTACTGTGTGGTTTGGTCAACATATTTCAGCCACGTTATTGTGACTCCTCGTCGGTGATTGGACTACTTCTCCAAATTTTGATTGTTATTTTATTGACAACCGACCAATCCACCTTCCTCATCTTAGGTCTAATTTTCGAATATGTTCTGGTATACTATATACTAAATAAATCTACCAATCATTTTGGGTCATATGAGTAACACCTTGACACAGGCACCTTTATTCTTGAGGTTAACTGAAAGCTTTCATCAAGATCTATATTCTCGTGTTTCATAAATTGTAAAACTTTCATTAGACTGAAAACTTGATTTCGTAAGATAAAAAAGAGGTAACAATATAACATTTGTTAAACAAAATAGAGCTGCACTCTATTATGACAGACAAAAATGTGAAGCAAAATTAAAATATCAAACTAAAAGCAATATTAGCTAATCTGGATTCAACAACAGCTCTAATAAAACACATTCGTTCCATTATGAAACGAATTTATTTTACGCAAACAAAAAGTTAAGAGTAAACACAAAGATGCTCAACTGTAATCTGTCGTCAAAGAAATTGTAAAGTTGAGAGTCTACATCAGCACATGCTACTGTTTTCCCTGAACCTGATGGATGAACTCACCTGGGAAAATGTTTAGTTTACATTTAACTAAGTTAACATCTTAGAAAAATCTAAGAAATCTAAGAAAATGTTTAGTTATCATCTGCATTCTAAGTTAATAACTTAGTTAGAATGCAGACGAGGAGTCACAATAACGTGGCTGAAATATATTGACAAAACCACACACTAGAAAGTGAAGGGACGACGACGTTTCGGTCCGTCCTGGACCATTCTCAATCGACTTCAGAATGATCCAGGACGGACCGAAACGTCATCCCTTTACTTTCTAGTGTGTGGTCTGGTCAACTACTTAGAACGAGTTCACTCAAGGTGCTTAGTGCTGAGGCATTTGTATTGTTGAAAATGTTGTTAATGATAGATAGTTTGAAAGTGTTGATAGACAAGCAGCATCTTGAAGCAATCACTAACCCAGAATATCCTGCTGTGGCATCCATTCTTTAATCAATACATTCTCGGACACTCCCTCCAGTTTCGACTCATACTTCCAGATGACGCGGTACTCCAGTCTTCTGAAGGCGTCCAGGAAGATTCGTCTTAATTCGTCGGGCATGGAGACGCCCGTCGCCACCGACCCCAAGCTGAAGTAGATCACCCCTCCAGGGCCAGCGCCGTCAAGCCACGACTCCACGTCCTGCGATTAGTGTTCTGGTGTAATGTTCCAGCAAGTGGACGTTCTGTCTCTCTATTTCCAAATATTCTTCATAATTATCTAAATATTCTGACTTTGACAGTCTGACACACTTCTTGACAACTGCTGTTCTTGTCTCTCTCAACGCAAGATAGTCAACCACCCAACTGGGATATAATCAGAACTTTGAATAATCAACCCACCGGTGATAATTAACCCATCGGTGATAATTAACCCACCGGTGATAATTAACCCACCGGTGATAATTAACCCATCGGTGATAATTAACCCACCTGGAGATACTAGCTCACCTGAGGAAGGCGCGAGCCAGGAACACAGTGCATGGAGCCCACCTCCACTTGTGAGGGCAGGAGGGGCCCAGGGGCACTGTTTCCCAAGTTGGAATTGAGGAGAGAGAGGCTGACGTTCCTCTCAATCTCCAGCAGTGGGGGCAGATTCGGGAAGAACTTTGATACCTGTGATTTTAACATAACTATAATATCAAAGATCACTGATTTGAGTATTATTTCCACCTTTCCCCATTATTTGTATTATAAATGGACATGTATTAGATGCTTTATAAGCATGAGTTCTGTTAACCAACCTCTCTCTGTATCTTGGGCATCATCCCCCACACACGCCAGTATCCTGCGGTGGTCAGAGTGATGTAGAGATTGTGGAGTCGGTGAAGGAGAGAGTAGGGCCGCGGGTAGTCGAAGTACTCGTTGGCGTCGCACGCTGGGTTGAGCACGTTCCCCATGACGGCGCTCTGACGGGGCTCATTACCAGCAGTCGCCAAGGTGATGAAAGGCATTCCCTCCGCGAATGGGTAAGCCATCTGGGAGTGTAATGGAGTCTATCAGGCTTGTAGGGTCAACCTATCAGTAGGTGCTGCATTTTGCGTGGATGCTGCGTGGGGAATGTAGGTGGATGTGTGTGGAGGGCGTTGATATTGAAAAGTTAGTGTGGTTTACCTGCCTTTGTAGGGTTAGAGTTTCAGCTCCTGAGCCAGACTCGTAGATTTAGTTTGGGTAACTTAGTTGATTTTAATTAAATCCACAAACTTCTACGATTAAACCCACAAACAGTGCCAGCCTCTGTTTTGATCTCTACGTGCCTTAGCTCACCTCCTTACCAGCCTGACACTGTAATGACCCGTGCTTCCATGTTCCCTAGTCCCTGCCATGTCCCCTGGTCATGGTCACTCCCGTGTTCCCTGGTCATGGTCCCTCCCATGTTCCCTGGTCATGGTCCCTCCCGTGTTCCCTGGTCATGGTCCCTCCCATTTTCCCTGGTCATGGTCCCTCCCATGTTCCCTGGTCATGGTCCCTCCCATGTCCCCTGGTCATGGTCCCTCCCGTGTCCCCTGGTCATGGTCCCTCCCATGTTCCCTGGTCATGGTCCCTCCCTCATGGTCCCTCCCGTGTTCCCTGGGCATGGTCCCTCCCGTGTTCCCTGGGCATGGTCCCTCCCGTGTTCCCTGGTCATGGTCCCTCCCGTGTTCCCTGGTCATGGTCCCTCCCATGTCCCCTGGTCATGGTCACTCCCATGTTCTGAAGCATTTGACTGGCAGTAATTTCCCTGATATAACAGTTCCATAACAATGAATTATATAATTATTGACTCATATATATATATATGACTTTTTGACGAATTATTTGGGAAGTTATCTTACCTTTTTACTCTATTTTTAAGCAAAACGTATGTGACCATTATTTATTTGCTCGTAAAATGTATAGTAATGATTTGAATGGGAGCTTCGTGTAATCACTATGTATAATATAATGGGATTTCTTCTCAATTATATTCACACATGCTTGTCTGTATGCCTGATGATTGCCAAATATGTATATTACATCATAAAAAAACTTGAAAGTTAATAATTGACTATAAATTTACAATACAACCAATCATGATGTTTATACCAGAAAATTATGATATTAACAAACGCGAGAAAAAAATAGTTTTCTATATTTCTTGATTCTAAACAAACCGTCACTGATAAGAAAGGCTTACGTTTGCCCCCCAAAACAGATATTACCTCATTGAACAATTGATCTGTGATGACAACATCAAACTCCTTTCTCCTCCTGTGGTACTCCATTATTTTTGGCGAAGAGTAAAATTTTGAGACGAGCGGCAGGAGGTACACCTCCAATAACGACAGGGCTTCTGCAAAAGCCCAGTACGAGAGGTTAACGACCACAGATACAACGACACTCTCCCCCCCCCCATGACCACACATTCACCTGATGAGGTACACATGTTTGTTTACTAGGCACAAACGCCTCCACGCCACCTGGGAGGTTGCGAAATACAAGTGACATGAGGGGACAAGATCTGTAGCTATAAGGGAGTCATACAGATGAGAACTGATCTGCACTCAGGCATCACCACACACACACACACACACACACACACACACACACACACATCGTTCATTATGCCTCGTATGAAAATATTCTCAAATTTGCTACGCTATTAAAGCTTGCATTGGATCTGTTTACTAAAAACTGAAGGTGTGCAACTGAGATAATGAAATGATTTCTTGCGGCAAATCCTTAGGTAACGTCCATCAAAAATCCTCAGAAAAAACCGACCTGCAGGATTGATCTTCTGGAACCTGCTCGCGATGCTGGTCTTATTGACGGAGACCACAACCTCGGTGATGTTGGGGTGGCTGAAAGCCGCCTTCATCGTTTGGAGAACCACCACCTGCAGGAGGACACACACACACACATACAGATTTGTTAGTTTTGTATACAATATACTTTTAAATGCCAGGAACATTGCATGTTTCTTTTGCATTATGATTCAAATATATTTTGTTTATGTAGGGATATTCCAGCACAAGCCTCTAGCTACGTTTTACTTATTTCTGTTTTAGTTAGGCGGTGGATGTGTATTTATGACTCGTGTATTGCTTCTGTAAAACACAATGCGTTTGGTATCTTCTGCGCTGGTTATTCTGTTTAAATCTTGACTGATATGTAACTGCACTGTGTTAGATATAATGTTTCAGTGGTCTTTCCGGCATTTTTCTGCATTACTGACATGTCCTCTCTTCTTCTTCTTCTGGAATCTGAAATCCTATTTCCCATTTACATGGAAAATAGGCGCTTTTGTTTTTCTATTAAGAGCACTATTATTTTGTAATGTACCTTTCCTCAGAATAAGTTGTTCGTGGTTGGTTGACTTCTTGTACCAACGTGTAGAACCTGATGTTGAGACTACTACATTATGGTCATTGTACATCTACATTCCCTCTCTTACTTCCAAGTTTTTCAGCAACATCTACAATGTCATTCCCTAATGTTCCTTCATGACTTGGTACAACTTCTTGGACTGGATGGTAGAACAACGGTCTCTCTTATTAGTTGTCTAATAGATAACAGACAATAATAATAATAATGTTGTAAACATAGAAATTGTCTAAGATTTCTGTGCATATATTTTAAGCCCTAAAACACTAAATTCAGATGTTACTTCGTCTAGTGCCACTTGTGTCTTTATTCAACAGTGAAGGACCTGTGACTACTAATGCCAAATCATCAGTACAGCTTTGCAATTTAACCCCTTCTGTAAATGTCATGGACACGAAGTTTTCAGTAAGAATGTTTAATAAGACTAGGGCATGTAATTAGACTCCTCTTTGTGGAGTCCCATTCTCTTGCAACCGATAGTCTGATACTGGACTTGTAGCTTTTCTCTGTCACACATGTGACTAATGTACAGAATACAGACTAGAAGTTTTCTCCCTCGACACCTTTTTTGATTAACGTGTGTAGAATTACTCGCCAGCTTGGAAGTTTGAAAGCTTTTTCGAGATCATAGAAGATCATTTATAGCTTCATCCGAGTTAACAATGACTCGGGTGTTCCTAGCAATGTTGTTATGGGATTCAAGGCTACTGAAGAGGGCTACTGAAGAGGGCTACTGAAGAGGGCTACTGAAGAGGGCTACTGAAGAGGGATACTGAAGAGGGCTACTGAAGAGGGTAGGCTACTGAAGAGGCCTACTGAAAAGGGTACATCTGGTGTTTAATGGCCGTTCCTAAGTGTAATAGTTTTTATCCCATAATCCTATTTAATGTTTTCTAAATGGGGGTTTATAGTTTAATCAATATAAAAAGATATAATTTTTTTTCGTTATAAAATCAGATAAATTATTTTTCAAAATTGTTTATTGAGTATTATTGGATAGCCAAAATATTTTGTATTTATTTTAAACTTGAATTTGATTGTCATTCTTAATAATTATAAAAATCTTATATTATAAATTACAAACAAGTTAAGATTGAAAAATTAAAGAAACAAATGTTCAATATTGGTGCATATGGTATTGAATGTATCGTATATTGTATACCATTATTCAGTGTATCATACATGTGCATGTGTGAGTGGTTGAGTGTGTGAGTGGATGTGTGTGTGCTTGTGTGTGTGTGTGTGTGATGTGTGTGTGTGTGTGCGTGTGTGTGCTTGTGTGTGCTTGTGTGTGATGTGTACTCACCTATTTGTACTCACCTATTTGTGCTTGCGGGGGTTGAGCTTTGGCTCTTTGGTCCCGCCTCTCAACTGTGTGTGTGTGTGTGTGTGTGTGTGTGTGTGTGTGTGTGTGTGCGTGTGTGTGTGTGTGTGTGTGTGTGATGTGTGTGTGTGTGTGTGTGTGTGTGTGTGTGTGTGTGTGTGTGTGTGTGTACACTCACCTAGTTGTACACAACTAGCTGTACTTGCAGGGGTTGAACTTCGGCTCTTTGGTCCCGTCTCACAACTGTCAATCAACTGGTGAACAGATTCCTGAGCCTATTGGGCTCTATCATATCTACATTTGAAACTGTGTATGGAATCAGCCTCCACCACATCACTTCTTAGTGCATTCTATTTGTTAACTACTCTGACACTGAAAAATGTCTAATGTCATTAGACATTAGACATTAGACACACTTTGACATGTGTGTGTGTGTGGTATGTATACTTGTATTCAAAGTTTAGGGCCGCTGAGTCATTGCTACTGTGACCTCAATATATAAAATTAGCAATCTAATATTCGAGCCAGAACGAGAGAGAGGGAGAGAGAGAGTGAGAGAGAGAGAGAGAGAGAGAGAGAGAGAGAGAGAGAGAGAGAGAGAGAGAGAGAGAGAGAGAGAGAGAGGGAGAGAGGGAGAGAGGGAGAGAGGAGAGAGAGAGAGAGAGAGAGAGAGAGGAGAGAGGAGAGAGGAGAGAGAGAGAGAGAGAGAGAGAGAGAGAGAGAGAGAGAGAGAGAGAGAGAGAGAGAGAGAGAGAGAGAGAGAGAGAGAGAGAGAGAGAGAGAGAGAGAGAGAGAGAGAGAGAGAGAGAGAGAGAGAGAGAGAGAGAGAGAGAGAGAGAGAGAGAGAGAGAGAGAGAGAGAGAGAGAGAGAGAGAGAGAGAGAGAGAGAGAGAGAGAGAGAGAGAGAGAGAGAGAGAGAGAGAGAGAGAGAGAGAGAGAGAGAGAGAGAGAGAGAGAGAGAGAGAGAGAGAGAGAGAGAGAGAGAGAGAGAGAGAGAGAGAGAAAAAGAGAGAGAGAGAGAGACAGAGAGACAGAGAGATTGAACCAGATGTCCGGGATCACCTGATGGCCGCGATCGGCAAGAGCCTCCAGCAGAGGCTTGAACATGTTCCAGTGGTTCCTCCTGATTGCTGGAACAGCCACCAGTATCTTCCAGTCGGTCTCGGGTGGTGGAAGGTTGACCTGCACGCCCCAGCAGCAGCCTGCCAGGATAGCAGTGAGGGCAGCAGCCAAGGACCAACACAGCAGCTTCCCCATTTTCCTCTGGTGAGAGGACAATAATGCGTCAGGTGGAGATGCGTATCTCGGGCGGAACTTTGCGTGTCGACAAAAACTCAGGGATTGAAAGCCATGTTACAGGGACCGCAATATGCATAGCTCCCTATGCATATTGTGGGCGGTGGTGGACCCCATACCCATCCCGTGGGTGGTGGTGGACCCCATACCCATCCCGTGGGTGGTGGTGGACCCCATACCCATCCCGTGGGTGGTGGTGGACCCCATACCCATCCCGTGGGTGGTGGTGGGCCCCATACCCATCCCGTGGGTGGTGGTGGACCCCATACCCATCCCGTGGGTGGTGGTGGACCCCATACCCATCCCGTGGGTGGTGGTGGACCCCATACCGATCCCGTGGGCGGTGGTGGACCCCATACCCATCCCGTGGGTGGTGGTGGACCCCATACCGATCCCGTGGGCGGTGGTGGGGCCCATATCCATCCCGTGGTGGTGGTGGACCCCATACCCATCCCGTGGGTGGTGGTGGGCCCCAAACCCATGCCGTGGGTGGTGGTGGACCCCATACCCATCCCGTGGATGGTTCTGGATAGACATTCTCGGGGAAAAACCCGACATTCTTTAATAATCTTTAATACAAAATACAGTTAATATTGCTGTTGTTCTTATACTAACAAATTAACCCATACTAACATAAATTATTTTATTTACCCATGACAATAAAATTAGACTTGTGGCATTTTCCCGGAGAAAAAACGCGAAATGATTGCCACGCCACTAATAAAATATACTATTACAATATCAGTAATCACTTAAAACACAAGTCTAGCGTTAGAATCAATAAAAAAGTATTCTCTATGACCAGATCAAATAAAATCATAAAAAAATCAACGCCTCCCAACCTTCGTCCATAAGTGGGCAGACAACTGAATTGGTTTCTAGTGGTGTGACTAGACCGGTGAAGGAGGGAGGGCGCCACTGTGAATTTAACCGCTATTACCCGCAAACCCGAGCCATCTTAAGAACATAAGAACATAAGAACAAAGGCAACTGCAGTAAGGCCAATTGACCCATACGAGGCAGCTCCTATCTTGACGTAAATCTACTACCACAACCTCATCAATATGGGAGTACCTCGTTTCCGGTTAGATAAAATTAATTACCTGTTGTTGACCTGACCACACACTAGAAGATGAAGGGGCGACGACGTTTCGGTCCGTCCTGGACCGAAACAGTCTGCATATTTACCTATTATTACAAGGCCCTATAAGTAGAACAAACCGGTCATAAGGCGGGCGATCACCCGAAATACGATAAGACTCTCATCTAAATAAGAATCTAGGAGTAAGAATCTAAATAATAATATGTCATACAATATGTGTTATTAGGATGTTATTTGCATGAGTTACATTGTATACTTCTGGCAGATCTTCTGGGGCAACCTGCAGAACTTAGTAGCAACAACTTGGTGCAACACGACAATGGGCTCCAGGGACACGTGACCATAAATCAGTCGAGCTACTCAAGTGTTCTACGCCTCTACCTGGGATGCTCCCAGGACGCAGGTTCGAATCCTCGTCACGGCCCTTGTGGATTTGTTCCTCTACCTGAATGTTGAAGCCTTCTAGTCAGATATTTCTAGTCAGTGAATTTCCTATGAATCGATAATTTTCGATTGATAAGCTATAATTAATAACCCCAATTGTGTAGGATATGACTTCTGGGAGGAATTTAATACCATACAATCCATTACCGAAAGAAACAAATTAATTTTAAATTAGAATTCAATAAATAAATTAATAATTAAAATAATTAAAAAATTCCACGATTCAGAATTCCCCCCACAGATGTCGTGTCAAAATTATAGAAGCAGTTTTACAAGAACGATCTTCCATTTGATCGCTTTTAACATTGCTAATTATAAACGGCCGATTATATGAACAATGCTCAGGCAACATTGGGCATTTTTTGTTCGAAAAGCTTATTCAGCTCAACAGATAAAACTGTTGACAATAATTAAGCGTCATTAAAATATCGTTACACGCGCTAATTTATTGCCGGCTATTATAAATGATAATTAAATTGTTGTCCTAAGTTTTGTTATAATTACCTTACACTGTTAAGGGATTGTTTGTACAATGAAATTCCATATAAATCTGTAACGGGTAATTTTTCAGTTTTGAACAGCAATATTTTGATGATAAACGTTCAACATTTATCCTTTAGGTGTGTAAATGGTATTGAATGTGAATGAATGTGTTATTAGAGGCCTGGGTCACCTGATAACACGCATTCCAGCCTTTTCCTTACAATAGATCTGCCAGTAGAACAGTCAAACCGTTTGGGGACTAAATTATGTATTATGATTAAATATATATTTTTACTTTAATAATACATTTATCAAGCTACCCAGATCTGCAGTAAAAAGTAGTCCTGGGATCAGTACAATATTTTATGAAGGACTAAGCTATAATTTCATTAAAAGAAATGATGCCACTAAGTCGAATTAATATTTTTTCACGTGAACTTGTCTCTAAGGTAATTTTCCATACATCACACTAACCAGACGTGAAAAACTTAATTACAAACCTGTCAGTTGTGAGGCGGACAAGTCAGCCACTTGGAAGGCTGACTTGCCTGCCCTCACTTGCCTGACTTGACTACTGACCGTCAAGCAGGAGTACCTACCAATTAGAGACTACTCAGATCAATCAGAGATCAGGAGAGGATCAGTAGAGTGAGGACGAAGCGCTGTGGTATTTGGGGCGTAGAGTGATTGTGGTGTGTGGGACGTGGAGTGGCTGTGGTGTGTGGGACGTGGAGTGGCTGTGGAGTGTGGGACGTGGAGTGGCTGTGGTGTGTGGGACGTGGAGTGGCTGTGGAGTGTGGGACGTGGAGTGGCTGTGGTGTGTGGGGCGTAGAGTGATTGTGGTGTGTGGGACGTGGAGTGGCTGTGGTGTGTGGGACGTGGAGTGATTGTGGTGTGTGGGACGTGGAGTGGCTGTGGTGTGTGGGACGTGGAGTGGCTGTGGTGTGTGGGACGTGGAGTGGCTGTGGTGTGTGGGACGTGGAGTGGCTGTGGAGTGTGGGACGTGGAGTGGCTGTGGTGTGTGGGGCGTAGAGTGATTGTGGTGTGTGGGACGTGGAGTGGCTGTGGTGTGTGGGACGTGGAGTGATTGTGGTGTGTGGGACGTGGAGTGGCTGTGGTGTGTGGGACGTAGAGTGATTGTGGTGTGTGGGACGTGGAGTGGCTGTGGAGTGTGGGACGTGGAGTGGCTGTGGTGTGTGGGACGTGGAGTGGCTGTGGTGTGTGGGACGTGGAATGACTGTGGAGTGTGGGACGTGGAATGACTGTGGAGTGTGAGGTAAGGAGGTCCTGTGGCAGGCGGGTCGAGGGACGCTGTGGTGTTAACGATGCTCCACCTCTGGCTACACTGAGAACATATAATTATCACCACTACAAAACTCCTCAGAAAACGGGTCAGGTAAACCAACGCGAAACTTCACCACAACAATGCTCTTCTACTTGTTTTTATCTACCTTTCTGTTATGGCTTAATAATTTACAGTTAAGTTTTATTTCACAAGTACAATCAGGTTTACTACTCCCACCTTTTCCTGCATTTATTATGATGAGTTTGGACTGGATGAGTTTGGATGTATTTACGAAGAACAAATATTATTAAGATTTCGAGAAAACTAAACTTGTGAAAAGAGCCTCGAAGATCTGAGTGAGGTAATAATTACAAATAAATTACTCAGGATAAGGTTAGACACCCATCCCACAAATCTGAAAATAAAGAAATACACGACTTAATACAGCAGCCAAAACATGTGCTGTATCATCACAAGTGGGCGAGGTATTTAATTATCAGCCAGGTTGTTGTGTCTACTCGCTCAACAGAGTTACTACTGATTGATGATTGATGAAGATTAAGCCACCCAAAAGGTGACACGGGCATGAATAGCCCGTAAGTGGTGGCCCTTTTGAGCCATCACCAGTATCAATAGATGATACTGGAGATCTGTGGAGGTTACTACTGCATATACCACCATGTTTATAACAGTAGGAGAGGTGCAGACGGCCAGTCACAATAACCGTGGCTGTAGCTATGAAGATGTACAATAGCCAGATAAATAGGCAATTCTGAGTGGCTAATGCCCCTAAACCCCTGTGTGGTTTAGTATTCAGTATTAGAGGTGTTTGCAGTGTAGTTCCAGCCCGAGCCACTGTACTTTACTTTTACTGCACAAAGTGAGAAGAAAATTGTTTTCTTCCGGTGGAATATTTTCCTAATTTGTGTCAGCTGATAAAACAGACTATGTAAGTATTTGCAATTTTACTCGAAACATTTACCTAAACGCACTGTAGAAAATAAAGTGAACAATATACTATGGTCAATAAACAATTAAGAATAGGCAATTATATTATTTAATTATCACCGGTGGTCACTAGTTGAAACGCCACGTTTTTAAGTTTAACTTTTTACTACAAATATTTTGTTCGTCATTTAAAAAGAGTTTAATGTTTACTGATTTTTCTTTAGAGAAATTTCTTCCGCAGCAAGTATGATATTCGGGTCATGCTAGAATTACAATCATTGATTGATCATAAATCACTCTGGCACTGCAACAACATGAGAATAGTAATATTTTAACCATTTTCTATATAACTCCCGAATAGGAGACAAACCGGAAGGGACAAAGCTCTGTGATCCAATAGAGCCCACAGAGTAAATTCTGTATGTGCAACCATTATATGAGTTATTTTACAACTGTACAGACGAGGAGTCAAAATAACGTTGCTGAAATATGCTAGACCAGACCACACACAATAAAGTGAAGAGACGACGACGTTTCGGTCCGTCCTAGACCATTCTCAAGTCGAAGTAAAAAATCGACTTGAGAATGGTCCAACACGGACCGAAACGGCGTCGTTCCATTCACCTTTCTAGTGTGTGGTCTGGTCTACAACTCTACATCTGCGAATTGAGAGTTTCAATTTCAATTCAATACTTTTATGAGAGCGGAAGGATTCTGGAGAGCCAGACAGCCAAGAACAATACAAGTTAATTATTTCAGATGATGGATGACTTGGCTTGGGCCGTGAGGAGTCAGGAGACGGGAAGGAGACTGCCTCTCCACCACCAGTCTTGGTCTCGCAGGTGCCACCACCAGTCTTGGTCTCGCAGGTGCCACCACCAGTCTTGGTCTCGCAGGTCCCACCACCAGTCTTGGTCTCGCAGGTGCCACCACCAGTCTTGGTCTCGCAGGTGCCACCACCAGTCTTGGTCTCGCAGGTGCCACCACCAGTCTTGGTCTCGCAGGTGCCACCACCAGTCTCGATCTCGCAGGTGCCACCACCAGTCTCGATCTCGCAGGTGCCACCACCAGTCTTGGTCTCGCAGGTGCCACCACCAGTCTCGATCTCGCAGGTGCCACCACCAGTCTCGATCTCGCAGGTGCCACCACCAGTCTCGATCTCGCAGGTGCCACCACCAGTCTCGATCTCGCAGGTGCCACCACCAGTCTCGATCTCGCAGGTGCCACCACCAGTCTCGATCTCGCAGGTGCCACCACCAGTCTCGATCTCGCAGGTGCCACCACCAGTCTCGATCTCGCAGGTGCCACCACCAGTCTCGATCTCGCAGGTGCCACCACCAGTCTCGATCTCGCAGGTGCCACCACCAGTCTCGATCTCGCAGGTGCCACCACCAGTCTCGGTCTCGCAGGTGCCACCACCAGTCTTGGTCTCGCAGGTATTCATTTACCTCACATACATATTCATGCAGACTTTAGCTATGTGCGCATGAATAATACTCAGGTTCCTACCCATGGACTTCTTGCCTAATTGTGTGCACGTGGAGTAAGCTCTCGCCTCTTGGCTAAACCCATATATTTTGTGCAAATATACATTTTAAATTTTGAATTGGGATGGCTTCCACTTTCTCCTCTTCCAGCTCAATCCACATGATCACTAATCGTATAGTAAAGGAAAATGTCCATATTACAATTGAGTTATCTGTGCTTAACTACTTCTAACTCTCGTCTATTCAAACGAGACGAGTTGCTGCACGAACATGAAAATAATGTTTTCTGAGTTGCACGAGACTTTAAATATGTAATGATGAATCACTTCCTCCTTATTCTGACCATTCGGCCTTTACGGGTATATGGAATATACAAAGCATTTACCCAATTGCCTTCTTCAGTTGTATTCCTCGCCAGGTGTCCGAAGGTAGTGAAGTCGAGTCTGCCACATAACTCAAATTAATTGTATTCGCAGTATAATGAATCTCAGTTTGTTCTGAAATATTGACGTGAGTGCATGAAGGACACCTGTCCACTCATCACTCTAGCTCTTCCACCACAACCTCACTTCTCGTCTCCAGCAGTGAGTGCTTCTCCTCCCCAACAAATGCCATCCTTTATACCCGCCCTTCAACTCACACCATATTATTCTATCGAAGTTTTTATAGTTTTACTTTATTATCCACTCCTCCCTTTCTCCTACTTACAGATGGTCCACTATCTATGGTCTCCGGCTGCTACAGGTTCTTGAGGTTTACTGACGAGAACAAGCAAATGTCTCTACAACACCCACACATCAATTACTCCCACAGACATCTCAGTTACACCCACACGTACATACACATATGCAAGCGATGAGTCACAATAACGTGGCTGAAGTATGTTGACCAGACCACACACTAGAAGGTGAAGGGACGACGACGTTTCGGTCCGTCCTGGACCATTCTAAAGTCGATTTTGAGAATGGTCCAGGACGGACCGAAACGTCGTCGTCCCTTCACCTTCTAGTGTGTGGTCTCGTCGACACACACACACATATATGTCTCTACATGTGTCACCCACACGCATGTACCTTCAACTAAATCTACAAGTAGATGAGTTCATCATCCACGAGGACTTCCAACAATATCGATGCATGATTGAAGATCATTAGCAAAATGAATGAGCTCCAAAGTCATGTATGCAAATCCTGATTGGATTGCAAATAAGGCCAGCAAACTCAAGGAAAGAACAGAAGATCCATTTGCAATTGCAAATTTTTAGAGAACTTTTGTACTGAAAGAGAAAAACGAGAAGAGAGAGAGAGAGAGAAGTTAAAGAAACTCCACTGGTCAAGAAATTGTGGAAGTTTAAGGAGATGAAATTCTTCAACTGCCCTAATTCGACTGATTACACAATAGGCACGATAGCAGCTGGCTGAATCAAACAATAATTCCTCTCTAAAATATCCCATCTATGAACAAAGAACCAGACAGGATATAATATAAATACCATAGTTAACACATTCACCGGAAAAAAAAGACTTATAATGAAAAACTTTAGCCATGATGAAACAAAATAAAAATTACTCTAACACTTAAAGTACATCTGGATTGTTCACTTGAAATAATACTAAATAAACAAATAACACTGATTTGAACTCTGTGACTCAGACAAAGATTAAACAAGTTGCATAATATTGTTGTTGTTTAAGATTCAGCTAATGGAAACAACAAGTTCCAAGTAGCACGGGCTATGGTGAGCCCGTAGAGGACTTACCTGGCACAGGAGCGGGGGTTGTATAATAGCAGGGACTACAAGGGACATTACCAAAGACCATAATCCAAAAAATGAGCTGCTTTAGCAAGTAACTTAAGAATTGAGATGTTTTACCCATGAGGAGCGCCTCACCAAGACTGAATATCGTGACTCGGACACTTGATATGTATATACCCGAAAAGCAGATAGCTAGATAGTGACCTCATTTGTGTCAACGACGAAGCTAGCAGGATAACTAAGCTGTTTAGGTCTGGCTGCAGAGGCGCGTAGCAGCAGCAATCTTACACCATCTTATCTTACGCATGACACTATGATTTATTTTTAATATTAAGGAAATAACAGAATTTAGTACAATATTAAAATAAACGTATGTGTAATTGATGAAGACTGTAGTTCAGGAAGTTGTTACTCGTCATATGAAGGGTATTTACGTGACAATATATATATATTAAAATGTGTAACTTGATAATCAAAAGTTACTTGCTTAGCTAAGGAAAGTTTTGGGTTCAGTAAGTGAGCCCATTATGTACCTTTGTAACCTTTTCCAATATCACCCACGGGATGAGTTTGGGGTGCATAATAAATGAATAAAATCAATCAATGCTCAACAGTAAACAAAACCGAGAGAAAACAGGGGTCAGGAATGACGAAAAAGGTTTACCTTTAGGTAAGTATCTGATATACAAGTTGTAGTCACGCCCAGAGGTAAATTGTTATTGCATATATAAGGGCAAGTCCCGCAAGGGTCGTGCCTTAGATTCATATTGTTCCTGATGTGTAGGAGACCAATCTAGGAGTGAAATAAATTCCTTCCTGTTAGTGTTTGTAAATCACAACATTACATATATTCGACCCAAATAAAATAACATGTGCGCGCCATAAATAAGGCTTGCAACCCCAAGGGGTTCCTCGAGCAACATAGACCTGTGGGTCGAGCAACATAGACCTGTGGGTCGAGCAACATAGACCTGTGGGTCGAGCAACATAGACCTGTGGGTCGAGCAACATAGACCTGTGGGTCGAGCAACATAGACCTGTGGGTCGAGCAACATAGACCTGTGGGTCGAGCAACATAGACCTGTGGGTCGAGCAACATAGACCTGTGGGTCGAGCAACATAGACCTGTGGGTCGAGCAACATACACCTGTGGGTCGAGCAACATAGACCTGTGGGTCGAGCAACATAGACCTGTGGGTCGAGCAACATAGACCTGTGGGTCGAGCAACATAGACCTGTGGGTCGAGCAACATAGACCTGTGGGTCGAGCAACATAGACCTGTGGGTCGAGCAACATAGACCTGTGGGTCGAGCAACATAGACCTGTGGGTCGAGCAACATAGACCTGTGGGTCGAGCAACATAGACCTGTGGGTCACCCAACCCCTCGTGCAACACGCGCACATGAATAATTCTCCAGCAGGTGTACCTGCGTCGAAATCTTACCTTGACTAGTGAATATAATAACCTGAAAAATATAATTATAATAAATGTAATATAATTTATAAGAAATTATAATTAATATAATTGAAAAATATAATTATATAAAAATATAATTATAATATAATATATTATAATAATATAATAACGATTTAGACCAGAACTGTAAGACATAAATCTCCGAGAAATGATTGAAAGAGACACAACACATGTCACTAAAGGCGAGGAAAAAAATCTTGAAAAATCTGAGGAATCTCTACGAGCCATTCACAGGTATCAACTATTAAACAACAGAGGAAGTAATTCGAGGAGACGCAAATGTAACTCAAGTACCCGAAGGTGACAGGGACACAGGAAGGCTGAGTCTGTACAAGGGTGTTGAAGACCAAGGCTGAGAGTGGACGCACTCTTCACACACACTCACAAATTTAAATTGAAATTTAAATAAGTTTATTGAGGTAAAATACACACAAAGGGATGAGGTAGCTCAAGCTACTCTCACCCCGTTCAGTACATCGTGTTAATACATACATAGACACACATCACAAGCAATAAACGTATTACCGAACATTCTGAGAGATAAACATATACATTTCCTCACTCACAGAAGTATGAGAGTATCCAATGGGTTACAGAAACATTGGTCAAGACGCCTGAAAGTTGGCAGGCAATGCCCAGCAGTTGGAGCTCAGTTGTCAAGTACAAACTTAAGAATCATGTCGGATTAATTGAGAGATTACCTAGCTGGGTGCTGGCAAGCTGTCAAGTGTAACAGACTACACAAGCACACAGCAGAAACTATGTCCATTCATCGTTTTAAAGTCAGATATAACAGAGGGTCAGGATCCATGGTAGGAGTGGGGCGTTACATCATAGACTATGATAAAAAATGAACCATTTTAGAGATAAATCTAAACTCACACTGCATGAAATGGCAAAACATCCTATTTAAGAATAAAATACCTGAAATCCTTGCACTGAATCCATGTTTCGCTGATATGAATTAGCGAAAAGAACAACCATTGATGTATATTGTTGAACTGTAAATACATAGCTACTGAAATGGAATAATCTCTATAACTAGCTGGCATTATATTATACGGTGTTCAGGGTAGATGTAATTGTTAACGTAATAATATTCGTTGAAGTCTGATAAAGGCCTTTTGTGCCCTTTGTAATTCTTTTTTGCGCTACCGCTCACAGGATGAGTATGGGGTGCACAACAACCTATCCACCTCCGGTGGTAAGAATCTAAATCAGTTGAAGACAGGGAAAGTTTGTTAGATAAGTACACACACACACACACACACACACACACACACACAAACACACACACACACACAACACACACACACACACACACACACACACACACACACACACACACTGAAGGAAGAGGTTTTAAAACCAGATCCATCCACAATATTAGAAATAAATATGATGAAAACGTTACCGTTGAGAGAGGTAATTAGCTCGTCTGGTATGACGCAACTACGAGGCGGGCATGAAGAGCTAGAGCTCACTTCTCTGTAGTCACTGATAGGTAAGCACGCCCCCACACACCACCTCCACCAGTCTCTGCATTGACTGTCTGGGGTGAGGTGTAGTGTGTGTGGGGGGGTGACTGGGGTGAGGAGTGTGTGGGGGGGTGGGGGGGTGACTGGCCACCACCACAACCTCCCCCCCCCCCCCTCCAACATTCACCACAGTCATTTAAAGTCGTCACTAATCACCTTCACCTGGCAGTGAAGAAACATCAACACAGCTCCTGCCATAGCAATATTGACTTGCACCTCGGCCCTTAATTGCTATCAATAATTCCTCTCTCTCTCTCTCTCTTAGTGACGACACGCGGCATGGTCGTCAGGTCCGAGGCAAATTATCCTCCTTTATTATTAACACTGGAGAAGCGATTCGTACTCTGTAACACCCGATAATCTAACTCAGTTTCATTTGTTGTGGTCTAAATTTTCAGTTATGGGCAACCAACTCCAATATGCAACAAACCTCTATAGGGATCTTCAATGTTCTTTGCATATTGGGGGTAGATTTTGAAGGCATTAGGGCATAATTTTGGAGTATGTTTTGAAGGCATTAGGGCATAATTTTGGGTTATGTTTTGAAGGCATTAGGGCATAATTTTGGGTTATGTTTTGAAGGCATTAGGGCATAATTTTGGGGTATGTTTTGAAGGCATTAGGGCATAATTTTGGGTTATATTTTGAAGGCATTAGGGCATAATTTTGGGTTATGTTTTGAAGGCATTAGGGCATAATTTTGGGTAATGTTTTGAAGGCAATAGGGCATAATTTTGGGTTATATTTTGAAGGCATTAGGGCATAATTTTGGGTTATGTTTTGAAGGCATTAGGGCATAATTTTGGGTTATATTTTCAAGGCATTAAAGTATAATATGGCTGATTGGTAAAGAAATGTGTGATAGACAGCAGAGCTCTAATAACTGGGAAGTGTCATGGATCGATTCCAGACGCCGCCAAGTGAGCGCCATCTATCAACCACCTCAGTAAACCTTCCGAAGAAAAAACGGGCTCACCGTAGCCCGTGCTACTTGGAACATTTGGTTCCAGGTAGCGAATCTTTAACAACAACAACATTACGAAGGAAAAAGGAACTATCATGTTCGACTGTATAGCACTTGGAAGGGGCCATGATAAGGTTTGGGATGGGACGGGGGGAGGGATTGGTGCCCAACCACTTGGACGGTCGGGGATTGAACGCCGGCCTGCATGAAGCGAGACCGTCGCTTTACCGTCCAATCCAAGTGGATGGACGAGCGAAGCAAAATTTATGGAAGGAGCTTAGAAGCTTAATAATCCTTTTGTCATGTTATGAAAATTCCCAAAAGCTTTGGTTAAAAATAACACAAACGTTAAAGAAAAAGATAACAGCCTAGAACAGAGCCAGAAACACAGAGGCGCAGATAACAGTCACACTGGGCGTTATGATAATACACATCGTGACACACTGGACGTTATGATAACACGCCCCGTATCACACTGGACGTCATGATAACACACACAGTGACACACTGGACGCCATGATAACACACACCGTGACACACTGGACGTTATGATAACACGCCCCGTACCACACTGGACGTCATGATAACACACACAGTGACACACTGGACGTCATGATAACACACACAGTGACACACTGGACGCCATGATAATACACACCGTGACACACTGGACGTTATGATAACACGCCCCGTACCACACTGGACGTCATAATAACACACAATAACACACTGGACGCCATGATAACACACAATAACACACTGGACGCCATGATAACACGCCCCGTATCACACTGGACGCCATGATAACACACACAGTGACACACTGGACGTCATGATAACACACAGTGACACACTGGACGTCATGATAACACACAATAACACACTGGACGCCATGATAACACACTGGACGTCATGATAACACACTGGACGCCATGATAACACACAATAACACACTGGACGTCATGATAACACACAATAACACACTGGACGCCATGATAACACACTGGACGTCATGATAACACACTGGACGCCATGATAACACACAATAACACACTGGACGCCATGATAACACACAATAACACACTGGTCGCCATGATAACACACTGGTCGCCATGATAACACACAATAACACACTGGACGCCATGATAACACACTGGACGTCATGATAACACACTGGACGCCATGATAACACACAATAACACACTGGTCGCCATGATAACACACAATAACACACTGGTCGCCATGATAACACACTGGACGTCATGATAACACACTGGTCGCCATGATAACACACAATAACACACTGCGCGCCCTCCACTATTTATCTCATTAAAAGCGCCTCATTTCTAGCTTTAATTACATTAGTATTGTCATCTATCATGAATACGACGTAATATGTGTTTTGCGTTGTTATAAATTCGTTACAAAATCATTTACAGCTTTCGCCAGCTGCTGAATGTGAGTTTATAAAGTCGACTAATTGAGCGCAAATGAGTTCCAATGTTATCACACTATTTTCAGAGGTTATTTAAATTTATTTATAAACCTATATCCATAAATAGAAATGACTGTATATCTGTCTGTCTGTTCGAGGACTGGGGCCAGACGCTTGTGGCTAGCCTCACGTAATTTTTCACAGTAATTGATGTTGGGTACGCCTCCAACATGGACATACCTAACAGGAATTACTGAGTGTCAGTAGGGGTGTGACCTGTATGTTTTAGGGGTTTGTTACCCGTGTGTGTTAGGAGTGAGGGTGTCACCTGGGTGTGCAGGGGAGAGAGCAAGGGTGCCAGCAGGGGAGAGAGCAAGGGTGCCAGCATTGGAGAGAGCAAGGGTGCCAGCAGGGGAGAGAGCAAGGATGCCAGCAGGGGAGAGAGCAAGGGTGCCAGCAGGGGAGATAGCAAGGGTGCCAGCAGGGGAGATAGCAAGGGTGCCAGCAGGGGAGATAGCAAGGGTGCCAGCAGGGGAGATAGCAAGGGTGCCAGCAGGGGAGAGTGTCACACACTAGTGACCCTCCACACAGAGTCAAGCTCTCCACCAGAGAGATAAGCATTATTCTCTGAACTAAAGTGCACATGTATTAAGTGTTAGGCTCAAATATTGCCGGGTACTGAGTGAGACAGTAATTTATTATGATATTATCAGAGCTGTAATCAAAATTTTTAATGTGATCATTTCATTTTAATTATTTAAATTGGTTAACATCATGTATTTGGTTAAAACTGTTACGAGTTTATTAGAAACATTTATTCAGTTTTCTGTGCATAAATGTTTGAATTTTTGCAAATGCAAATATAGTGAATTTTTATTCATTTGAATAATTGACTTGAAACTAATATCTGTTAATTTCTTTTGTGCTTAAATAATGTCACCAATTGTCATAGGACCAAAAATATCAGTTTATTAACTAATGAATATGAGCATTTGACTTGTAAAGATGACCTTTTGACCAGTAAAGACGAAGAGTTAAGTGTAGTATGCAGCTCCAGGCTTATTGTTGTGTATAACAATAATGAAGTGGAGCATGAAGCGACGGTCTCGCTTCATGCAGGTCGGCGTTCAATCCCCGACCGTCCAAGTGGTTGGCCACCATTCCTTCCCCCCCCTTTCCCATCCCCAATCCTTATCCTGACCCTTTCCAAATGCTATATAGTCGTAATGACTTGGCGCTTTCCCCCCGATAGTTCCCTTCCCTTCACCCCAGTCTTACAACCATCAGATGTGTTAACACGCCGGCTTTTATTTCCTTTTATAAAGCTAATTGCATTTAAGGTGAATAGAGTCACCGCTCCTAAGTTTACAGGCAAGAAACGTCTCTCGTCTGAACCATCTTGCTGTTGAGCCAGACCACGCATTAGAAGGTGAAGGGACGACGACGTTTCGGTCCGTCCTGGACCATTCTCAAGTCGAGTCGATTGATTCACTTCATTCTCAAGTGAAGTAGAAGCTGTAGCTTCTACTTCACTCCTGTCTACTATATGTCGACAGGAATGGAATGTAACTATCGGGTGGAAAGCGCCAAGCCATTACGACAATATAGCACTTGGAAGGGATCAGGATAATGATTTGGGATGGGACGGGAGGAAGGAATGGTGCCCAACCACTTGTGGACGGTCGGGGGATTCATATGCCGACAGGAGTGAACATATGTGCTGTTCATGTCATTTTAATAACGTGTTCTTCAGGCATCATGTTTAGTGTCAAGCACGTTCACACATCTCTCTCCAATGTCTCCCATTTACTCTTTGCTGCCTCTTGATCTTCCTCGTCTTCTCAGCTTCCTCGGTGCTTGTTTCCTAATGATAGTCTAGAATCCATGAGTCAGATTATCTCTCATGTGCATTTCTTGACCATGTCCACTCATATTTTGACACCCTCTAAATGTTTTCTGATTGTTCTTAGCGCGATGGATAACTTATAACACCAGACACACCTTTATCCCGGCACTATAATTCCTGACGAACACAGAGCAAACGAGCGATGCAGGCTGTAAAGTTATTAGATATGGATTAATGATCAGTTGCAGGTGATTCTCCTTCGTACTGCGACAATACTGGAATGCAACAGCAAGAGATATTGATGTAGATAATGAAAGAGAGCGAGCGATATAAGGAGTGAGCTACAGGTAGCATGAAAGAGAACAAGCGTTCGAGAGAGAGAGAGAGAGAGAGAGAGAGAGAGAGAGAGAGAGAGAGAGAGAGAGAGAGAGAGAGAGAGAGAGAGAGAGAGAGAGAGCAATGAAATTCCCATTTTAGTGTGCCCATTATCCCCCTGGCAGCGGTAACCCCTTGCCAGCTGGTCCAACAGACACATAATCCATCATAACAGCTCTCGTGAAGGATAACAGAGAGAGGGGGGGGGGGAGGGGGGGGAGGGGGGGGGGAGCAGGCGCAAGTTGCCTGCGATTAATGAGGAGGAAAGTGCTGGAGTCATTGGTTCTCAGGGATGATTAAGTGGACGCATGCGCGTGCTTGTGCGCTGTGTCTCTACGACTAGCAGAGCTCTAGGTCTCTACGACTAGCAGAGCTCTAGGTCTCTACGACTAGCAGAGCTCTAGGTCTCTACGACTAGCAGAACTCTAGGTCTCTACGACTAGCAGAGTTTTAAGTCTCTACGACTAGCAGAGTTCTAAGTCTCTACGACTAGCAGAGTTCTAAGTCTCTACGACTAGCAGAGCGCCTTGAGCACAACTTCTTCGGCAAGTACTTTAGATATATTTACGACTCTTAGACCGTAGGAGTTCCTTCTGAGAGCTCTGAGCAACTGTCTTGAGTTCTCGTCTCTACGTTCTACTGTTGCTCACTGTCCTGAAGTACGGTGAGGTCAACTTCTCTCAGCATTTTTCCTCAGCTCACGAACGAGCCTTGATGCGTATCTTTGAATATTTTTTTCAAATTTGTACTTCTTTAGGCATAGGTGTAATACCGGGACAGCATATTCAAGAGGTTGGTCTCTCAGTGGTTGAAAGGTTTATTTGTCCTAATTCCTGAAGCCTATCTAGACATTGGCCAGTTAGGTCTATGCTGCCGACTTGACCGTGTTTTGTTCTTCAGTTGTAAGATTTGAAGTCATGTCTACTCTAAAGTCTCTCTCTCTCTCTCTTCTTGTGATGTGAGAAGATGTCTTCCCTCTATTCTGTATTGTTTTTGAAGTCTTTTTATTCCTATATCTTTCCTCATAACTTTGCATTTATCCAAGTTAAAATCCAATAGCCATTTCTCAGATCAACTATGGAGATGTGAGAAATGGTCTTCTTATAACGCTATGCACTACCGGACTCCTCTGATATGATCCTTCTCATTAACGCAGCATCGTCCCAAACATTCATATGAATAAACTTAGTCTATTGGAGGAATATAAGCGAATAGAATATAACTTTCAATCCACTTATGAATAGAATAGACCCCTAGTACCAGCCCAGGAAGTATCTCTTTAATGTCTCCATTATGATGTCTTCCCTCACTGCATCTCTTTGTCTTGCTCCTGAAAGGTTCTCTTTCTTTTTTTTTTCCCCCATTACTATCTCCTTCGGTGGTTATAATAGGAGCTGCCTCGTATGGGCCAATAGGCCTGCTGCAGTTCTCATTACTACTATCCCCTACACCTTACTTTCCTCCTCAGCTCTCTTGCCTATTTATTGCCTGTCCCTACCTCCTCATCACAATCGACTTGAGAATGGTCCAGGACGGACCGAAACGTCGTCGTCCCTTCAATTTCTAGTGTGTGGTCTGGTCAACACACTTCAGCCACGTTATTGTGACTCATCGCCTGCATAAGGTTCTCTTTCAATCAACTTAACACTTCTCCCGATGCACCAGCTTCTTCACTAGTTTGACTAGGAGTCGCTTTCTGGGAATCAATTAACATGTCCGTCCAATCACTTCTCTCTGCGCATATGAGTGAAATTTGCAATGTTGTCCTATCAGTAGAGCCAGTAAGGTTTTTGCCATTTTCTTTCCCACTTGGCACAAAGTTGAAGCCTTAGAAAAAAGCTGAAAAAACGACCAGCTTGAAAAAAGCTGGCAGCGATGTGAATATATTTTGGTAAAATAATGTATATTAAGTGATAAATATTTCACGTTCATTTCATTCGTTTTCCTTGCAGCTGAATCCTGTAGATGTGATTATTTTATACCTTTATACACACAATATAAAGATTACTTTCATTATCTTTACATTGTATTATTGGCCATAATACAGCTATTTTAGTGCCTCAGATCTTCAATGGAATGAAAGATAAATTTCACCAGATCAGACAGAACGATTTGTGAAAGTGTTTAGTGATGTGGGAGTCGGGCCGTTATGACGCATCAAAACATTTCTTAGTTTTCTTAATGATACAAGAGAGCAACGGGGCAACCATCGCTCCCTCACAGTCAGGCAAACTTGACTCATATTTACAAGTTAACTCATAATTGAGTCTGGAGTCACAACCGCTGACCGAGGGAGTTTGGAACGAGTTCCTCCTTGGGTTGGCCGGATATCTGAGAACTATGTGAACCTTACCTAGAAGCCGGATGGGATACGGTAATATCGAAATTATTTATTTACAAAAAGATGCAATGGGTTGTTAAGGGGGCACATATGCTAATTGGTTAGTAGTACATTAATGCGAAGCCATTAGCACGCATGGCTGTTTGGGCAGAAATTAACATGGATTTTTCGGTGCTATCGGAGCTGTAGCATTCGTGATGTTTGTTGAAAGTGAACAAATTGCTTCTATTGAAGCCAAGAGTCCGAACACTCGCCCTGAAGCAAATTGGTTGATATAACAAAACTTTTTGAAATTACACTAATGACTGTCATCTGAACAGCAATTATGTCACTGTTTGAAGCATCCAGAGAAACTTGTTTAAAGTGTAAATTGACCTTTCCACTGTCATCAGTCTGTAATCACTAAAACACAAATTGGGTCACATTCTTGAAAGATTTAATTTAAAACGTTGGAAACTAGAGAAGCAGGACTGAGATCACACTAACGTGATGCATCAAATGAACAAATCCACAAGGGCCGTGACGAAGATTCGAACCTGCGTCCGGGAACATCCCAGACACTGCCTTAATCGACTGAGCTACGACAGGGTTAAAAAAGTGTTCTCTTAACCCTAATTTAAAAGCTCTTTTAATCCATCGCCTATCGCATATCATCTTTTAAAAGTTCAGTAGAACTTCGGTTTCAACTCTTTTAACCCTGTCGTAGCTCAGTCGATTAAGGCAGTGTCTGGGATGCTCCCGGACGCAGGTTCGAATCCTCGTCACGGCCCATGTGGATTTGTTTATTAAGCAGGACTGTTTGACGAAGTTCTTAAATAGGAACATTAACAAAATAGCAACTCAACGAAAGAGTAAATTTCGTTGAAGACACGAATGAGAAAACTACAGGAGGAGCGATGAAAACCACCAGGATAAAGTGCCAGGCCATTATGACTATATAGCACAGGGAAGGGGTCAGGATAAGGATTTGGGATGGGACAGGGGGAAGGAATGGTGCCCAACCACCTTGGACGGTCGGGGATTGAACGCCGACCTGCATGAGTGCGAGACCGTCGCTCCACCGTCCAGCCCAAGTGGTTGGGAGTGACCGAAGGAATTACTTCTTAGACAATAATTCACAAGAATAACCATTTTAAGGGGGGGGGGGGGGATCGCTAAAACATTCATTAAGAACCTTACTTAGCTAATAAACACAATGTTCTTGAAGAATATGTAACCTTGAGGTGAACAGGGGCCTCGTAGCCTGGTGGATAGTGCGCAGGACTCGCAATTCTGTGGCGCGGGTTCGATTCCCGCACGAGGCAGAAACAAATGGGCAAAAGTTTCTTTCACCCTGAATGCCCCTGTTACCTAGCAGTAAATAGGTACCTGGGAGTTAAGTTAGCTGTCACGGGCTGCTTCCTGGGGGTGGAGGCCTGGTCTAGGACCGGGCCGCGGGGACACTAAAGCCCCGAAATCATCTCAAGATAACCTCAAGATAACATAGCACCTCCATCACCAGAGTAAGAATACCTTGATTCTTGTCAAGTAAGAATATTCTTGTCAAGTAAGAATACCTTGATAGTCGAGATGAAAGTCAGTTGTTGTTGTCGTTGTTTCAGATTTAGCTACTCAGAAGGAAGTGTCCATGTAGCACGGGCTATGGTGAGCCCGTGTTGAGGTCAGTGTTCCCTAGCCATATATATGAACTGTTCGCTGATGGCAGGTGTGGTGTCACACGGCTCACCAGGTGTGACACGGGAGGCGGGTGACACAGCCAACACGGGTGACACAGCCAACACGGGTGACACAGCCAACACGGGTGACACAGCCAACACGGGTGACACAGCCAACACGGGTGACACAGCCAACACGGGTGACACAGCCAACACGGGTGACACAGCCAACACGGGTGACACAGCCAACACGGGCGACACAGCCAACACGGGCGACACAGCCAACACGGGCGACACAGCCAACACGGGTGACACAGCCAACACGGGTGACACAGCCAACACGGGTGACACAGCCAACACGGGTGACACAGCCAACACGGGTGACACAGCCAACACGGGTGACACAGCCAACACGGGTGACACAGCCAACACGGGTGACACAGCCAACACGGGTGACACAGCCAACACGGGTGACACAGCCAACACGGGTGACACAGCCAACACGGGTGACACAGCCAACACGGGTGACACAGCCAACACGGGTGACACATAATATACATACCACATTCCACCCACCAGTATTACTCGTCAAGGCTTGGTTTAGCGCCGTGGTTAGCGCCTATCAATCTCTGGCAGGTTATTAAGGCAACAAAAGCAGCTTTACCGAGCAACAAGCACAACTACTGTAGTCCTGAACATAGTCCGGGACAAAGGTAACCTCTCCATGTATACCCCAGGAGATATACATGGATAGGTTTACCTCTCCATGTATATCTTCATATGTGATGAAAGTAAACCAGTTTTGCCTCAGTTTAACAATACATTTCAACGGGTTTTATACCATTATAATAAAACTAAAAAAGGGGATGACTCTCTGATTATATCTCAAGCCATTTTTATATTACATATATTGCATAATCGGTCTGTAACTATAGTGAACATACACTTCATAATTACCTTAACTATAAATAACTTATCTAAGAATGTTTTGGAAAGCTTGTCTGTTACACATAAAGATCACACTAACGTGATGCATCAAATGAACAAATCCACAAACTCTTTTACCCTGTCGTAGCTCAGTCGATTAAGACAGTGTCTGGGATGCTCCCGGACGCAGGTTCGAATCCTCGTCACGGCCCTTGTGGATTTCTTCAGCTTGTTTGTGTTGGTCTGTCAGCCCCGAGTCTTCCCGCTTCAGATAGACCCCGTGAGAGACGCCTCATACTCGGGCTTCGTATATCCTGAGAATATCTCTTTATCCCGTTATTTGTAGAATTTAAGTTTAGTGGAGAGTGATGAATGTCACGCTGAGTGGCAGAGTGATGACTGTCACGCTGAGTGGCAGAGTAATGAGGTGTCACGCTGAGTGGCAGAGTGATGACTGTCACGCTGAGTGGCAGAGTGATGACTGTCACGCTGAGTGGCAGAGTGATGACTGTCACGCTGAGTGGCAGAGTGATGACTGTCACGCTGAGTGGCAGAGTGATGACTGTGACGCTGAGTGGCAGAGTGATGAGGTGTCACGCTGAGTGGCAGAGTGATGAGGTGTCACGCTGAGTGGCAGAGTGATGACTGTCACTAAAATATGCTTTTTAAAAATCGGATTCTAATTAATTTTCGATCATTAAATTGCAGAGAAAATTAACGATGAGGGTAATTTGATGCCTTAGCTTGGATACATTTTTGCCTCAATTAAAATATATATAATTAAAAGTTACGTTGTTATATCCTGGAGGAGATTTCAAAATTCATTTGAGCAGGTGGTTGATAGTTGCAACATTACACGTTTTTATCTGAAAATGTCAGTGAAATGGACCCCTGCGAGCTTAGGTGTTTGTTAACAATAATTAATGCTCTATTGGGGGTTACTCAGGGCAGGAATGTCATCGTCAAGGTCCTTGAGTCCTAGCTCTTGAAAGCTGATGCCATCTTACTGTCAAAGCAACAAGGTTTCGTCGGAGGCTGTTAGTGCTTGCCCTTTATGCTGCGTCAGTCTGTCCCTCTCAATTCTTTTCGGGTGCTGCTGTTTTCGAGTTTGATAATAGTTGGACAGAGGGTCCGACTTAGGGCAGTTTTCTGTCGGTCTAGCTAATTTCCTGTGTTCAGGATGACTGTTCATGTAATCACCGGTCATTATATTTTCTACGTCACTAGTTCCCTCCGATGTCTTTTCAACCCGAGTAGATGCAGAAAACGTTCCCATTTATTTATACATAGAACAAGGTATTCTAATATAGGACTGTTGCCAATGTCTTTTTATTTTTAGCCTTCGTGTTCTACCCTCACGAGAACCTGTGACTTCTGTTGCGAGTTCACTGACCTTCTGAAATGCCAGTGAAGTATATATTGCAGCTGTGCACGAACACACGAGGTAAGGTTCGGTCGTTTCAAATGTTCTGTGGAGTCAAGTGAATTGTATTTCCAGCTGTGTAGAGATAAATCAAGATAACAGTAGGCCTTTATTGTGGGTAACTTTGAGCCCTGCTATCAGTGTGGGGTGGTATAAAGTACTTACAGGTACTTGATGTACCGAGATCAACGAATTATTCAACTTGGCTATACAAGAAGATTAACATTAACCAACGACTAAAGTTACATTATCCTGCCGGAGCAAGTTGGGGAAATCTTTTAAGAACAGTATCTAAATGTAACAAATTATTGTTCCCCTAACTCAAACAATGCGGGGTTTATTATTCTGCACATTTCTAATGTCTCTTAGATGGGTGCAGTCTCTCAGGCAGTAGTCAAAGTGGTGACCGTCACTCTTACCACTAATTCTACAGCTCCGCTGCTCAGATATTTCCATCCCGAATCTCCAGGTGTATTTGTTTCCAAGACGAATTCTCGCTATTACTGATTCTCTCCTTCGGTCACTTTCCTTTCGTCTATAATGATTGAGTTTGGCAGCTGCCACCACACTGTACCAGCGTACAGATTTACTGGGCTGTGCTTCTATCTTGCTTTCCTCATTAACGTGTCACGGTGATGTTGCCTGATGACAACTCTAAATTGAAGTGGAATCTTGGATATGGAGTAGTCAATATGGTCTCCTTCAGCCCCCTCAACAGCCAGCACAGCTGCTCGTCCTTTCCACAGATTCCGACAAACGCTGTACACCACATGGCAGAGAACCTTGACAAGTGACAGGCACAGTATATGGAATGATACTTATGTATGACATACTTCATACATACACAGCATATGGAATACTTTATGCAATAGACAGCAACATCTATTACAATAAAATTATATGTAATATCAATCGTTGTCAGGAATTAGTGCTAACACACTTCATCAACTATAATGCGTCTGCATCTTTCAAATAACATTATGTCGACCAGACAACATATGTCATTCTTTACGTAATGCAAAAGTTTTAATTTGCCGAGTTTTAATTTAGCGGAATTTATGAAGATCTTGAGGCATAAGTCTAAAATGATGAGTCTCAGGACTCTAAAATCCCCAAATGTATATCAAGTCGCGGAATTTAAATTGGTAGAAGTTTCGAGGTCTGGGATGGAACGGCGCAGCTTAAATGTTGAGTTTGTGTACAGTTGATTAAATCACTGAGCGGTGGACGCCTGTGCTTACCCGGCCCGGTTCATGTCACGCAGACGGAATTAACCGTTTAAATGACAAAGGCTAAATCATGTAATCTTGTAATAGTGTGTAGGTGTGTGTGTGTGTGCGCGTGTGTGTGTGTGTGTGTGTGTGTGTGTGTGTGTGTGTGTGTGTGTGTGTGTGTGTGTGTGTGTGTGTGTGTACTCACCTATTTGTGCTTGCGGGGCTTGAGCATTGGCTCTTTGGTCCCGCCTCTCAACCGGTAATCAACTGTGTACAGATTCCTTGTGTATGTGCATGTCTGAGTGTGTGTGAGTGTGTGTGTGTGTTTGTGTGTGTTCGTGTACGCGCGCGCGCGTCAGTGGTGTACGTGTATGCTCGGCTATTTATGCCGTGTCTGGAGGTTCCAGATTTAGCTCCTTAGCCCCGCCTTTCCGCCAACCATTATCAAACCAAATAGGACAAACAACAATAAATGGATTAAAATTGAGCCAAGTTCAAATAATATTGCTGTTACAGAGCTAGAGTGGTCCTGGAGGCGGTGGTGGCGGCGGCCGGGGGCGTCAGGGGCCCGGAAGGTCACATTTAGATAAGAGAAAGTAGAAATCGTGCTCGGAATGCCGCGGACACTGGCGTCACTTCTGAGAATTTGCCAGCATTATCACGCAAGGGTAAATTGTGAAGGAGTTTAATTCTTATAAGATCCCAGCGAGATGTGAGAAGAAGGAATTGGGTAAGAGAGACTAAGAATAGGGAATTGGTGGAAGCAGACTCCATTCAGAGTTTCAAGTGAAGATATGCTAGAGCCCAGTAGGCTCAAGAACCTGTACACCTTTTGATTGACGTGTGAGAGGCGAGACCAAAGAGCAGTACATACACTATACATATATGCAACAAAGACCAATACTCGATGAGCTATTAAATGCAAAGAATAACCACATATTAAAGGAAATATTTCCTTGAGCTCCAGTCACACTGTTGACGAAAGATTGAGTGGGGTCAAAAGCGCTCCAGTAATTATTTCTATTTTTATAATGCAGTTATCAACCAGGGGAAATTTAATTAAAATCTTCCTTCCATAATGACATCTGACTGATGTTTAATAATACTAAAAGCATACATTACTTACTCACAGAAATCACAATAGCGTGATGCATCAAATGAACAAATCCACAAGGGCCGTGACTCCTTCACACTAAGGTTCGAACCCTCGTCACGGCCCTTGTGGATTTGTTCATGCATTACTTAACTGCTCCAGATGCTGCACATGTTGTCTCTGACTTACCGGCCCTTCAGAAATAATTTTGCATGAGGAGAAATTTGTTCTCAAATCTTAACAACCCAATATCCATTTTAACCATAAAATATCTCGAGATCCAGCGTCATTAAATATGCAACACTTATCACAAGATAATATGTATTGAAAACTTACTACACTTCCGTTGTGTTTGACTGAAGGAGAAGGAATGACCCAATACATTTGTAAGTATATATAAAACCAAAAATTCGGATGAAATCTATATAGTTAATCAGCATCTGGAAAGTTTGTTTATTATTTAATTTACTCATGTAAATTTACAATTTACAATGTAAAGACCAATTTACTCATTTGGTCTTTCTTTCACCTTCATACCATTTGTTACAAAAAGCTCAGCGATTATGCAAATGGAACATTTGTCATGTAATGTCACTTAAATTAACAAATTGTAGACGAGAGAAGCAAAACTATGCCCATATTTGCTTACTCGGAAGAAAGTCATAATAAGCATTTGATTCACACAATACAAAAAATACAAAAGTAAAGTTAAGACGAAAATGTCCTTAAAGAAGTGTGTATGATGTTAAAATGCAACAAAGGCGACGAAACTTTGTAGCCAACCTGGTATTACGCTCTCAAGAAGTGGAGCTGAACTTATCATTCAGGTCCATGGAAGCATTGAAGTTAATTCTAATAAAGGGCTAACAGCAGCCCAACCAAATTACGTGATTGGCAACTGATATGCGAAATGGGAAAACGTATTTAATTTTTAGTTCACAGTTGGTTGTAAGACATTAAGAATAGGTCTCACACCAGCTCTCCAAGGTCTGAATTATAAAATATTAAACTGGTAACAACTCAAACTTTGACCAAAACAGCCAAAGCGTCGCTGGTTACAACCTCCAGGTATGACTCTGACTTCTTCTGACTTCCTCGACACCAACCACGACTTTCCAAAACTATATGCAAATTTTAAAATATATAAATTTAACTTACAAACTGAGCCTAAAATGAGGCCATGAACTCGGTAAAAGAACTTACTTTATCAGTCCAGTATTGACCTTTATAAACAGTCTATGAAACATATTTCAAATATGTGTGTGTGTGTATCCGGGCCGACAGCAATATTTTGTGAAGTGCCATGCTAATGAGTTAAGGAATTATTTAATTCTCTCTACTGACAAATTATTTCGACAGAGGGCGCGAGTAATACTTTAAGTATATGTGTTACATTGAAATAAATACACACGTGAGCAAATAAGGTTAAATTGTTAAACAAAATATTTCTAGGATAAAATTGGAAACTTTGGCAGCAGTAACAATAATTCCCGAGACTCACGACTAACTTGACTAAACCTTAAATTACCAGCTTGAAGAGTCGCATCAGACCTCCACACTAATGATCACTCTTGCTGGGGCTCTGCGGGAGGTTTTGATACCAAGCAACATGTAAAATTATTTGTTTGTGTAGACGATAAATGAGGGACATGTATAACCCTCTCTGGTCTGCTCCTGGATAACGGCTGGGAGATGTTGTCACCATTGGCTAATGATGGCAACTCATCTCTGCATTAACAATTTACACACTGTTACAAAGTGTTCCAGAAGAGTCATAGAGCATCCTAATTCTGAGTTTATTTACTCACAGAGTCTAACATCTGACAAATCTAACACAAATCTTGGGAAACAATTGGCTAATATTTATGATATCCAAGTTCATAACAGTTTTCAATTAAATTTATGGGTAGAAACATTTTGTAAATATAAAAATAGGAATAAAATATTTGAAGGAAAAGGTGAAGGGAAAGTAATTCTTCGTAAATTTGCCTTAGTGAAGCGAGAAATCTCAATATTAAGTAGAAAATACTGAAAGACTTCAGATAATAGTAAAAAAAATTAAACATAAATGGTAATACAAGTAACTATTGGAGGGGGAGAAGATTAATTACAGGTACGTTCATCTGTAGCCTGCTTGCTCAGTGGATCTCAGAGGGTCTGGGCGGTGGCCCTTAGCTGTTCCGCTCACTGAAATCAATGCAGGTTGTTAAACGATTTGGCGGGTCGTATTCCGGGGAAAATTAGGATTAAGGACCTGCCTGAAACGCTATGCGTGCTAGTGGCTGTACAAGAATATACGAACGTTTGTATATATATAAAATAACTAAATAAATGCTTATATTAGCCAAAGTTAATACGTACGTGTAGTCCCACACTAAATGCCAACTGCTGTGATACCGTGTGGGCGACCAGCAGTATAGGCAAAGTCGATGGAATCGAGTGCTATCCCATTGTGGTTTGATGAAGTAGATAAAAAACGTACAGACAAGCAAAATCAACGGCAAACATTAAAGTTAACTAATAAACAAGAGCATAACAAGCCTGCAGGGCAGAGATCCGAACACGCAGATAGCCATGCAGGTCCCAGACACTCAGGCAATCAAATATATTGAATGATTGAGGGATTTTTGGAGAGGAAACAGGAGGCGATGAGGCTCTTGAACATGTCCAGTTCTTGGTTCCCTCGTGTCTTGCTCTTGGCATGTTGTTGTTGTTTTAGATTTAGCTACTCAGAACAAAGTGTCCATGTAGCACGGGCTATGGAGAGCCCGTAATGCTCTTGGCAATGGATCTTGTCTTAAGTAAAGAGTGGGGGAGGATGGAGAGGTGAAGGGCACCTTTCTTCAAGGTTACAGACCACAACAAGAGAGTAAAGAGCAAGAATGTGACACCAAGGGGCAGGGAATGTGGGACAGATTGTGTAATAGTCGGGTAGTATGGAAGGGGTGTGGTGGGTGGATGAGAGGGGAATGGGAGAGGGAGCGAGGGGATACCAACGGCTAACAGGGGAAAGGGAGGGAACAATCAGGGGGAGAGCGCCAAACAATTACGACTATATAACACTTGGAAGGGGTTAGGATAAGGATCTGGGATGGTGGAAGGGAACGATGCTGTATTTTCCAGGTCCAAGTTCGAGTTCCCAATGATCCAAGTGCACGAAAGTTGCCACAATAGTGTGTAATGGATCTTATATAGTGTGTCTGAAGGTGTAGATGGTGTCGGTGGTGCTCTAGGGAGATATTATGGTCTCAGGTGAGTGTCAAGGAGGTATTTTTGAGACCTTTCATCTTGTGAGACGTCAGGTCTGGTCGTTAGAGTGACAGTTGCGCAGTTTTAGGCCCGAGTTCAAATACCAGGTGATATTTATGTATGAAATTAATTACTAACTAGGAAATATATAGACTAGGGAAGGATACACTATACTAGAGAAGGTGTTCCTCCGGTCACGGAGGCTGCTTCTTCATTAATACACTATCTTCTTCACTATAACACTATCACTACCCGGGCACTACCGTGTACCCCATCTACATCCATCATCATCATCACTAACGCCCCTTTCCTTTACCACCATCTCTCTCCTTCACCATCTTCCCTACCCTTCACCACCTTCACTATCTTACCCTCATCACTTTTCCCACCTTAATTAAACACAAGATAAACTAACCTGAGCTACAGACAACTACTGTAATAGATGTAAACACCTTCTGCAAATGACAATTTTTCTGTCTTCCAGGTTTAAGTGGAGCAGAACGGCATGCAGGCGGAGTACCCGGCCTCCCACACTACCTCTGGCCCGTAATGAACCCCCACCCGTATCATTACTGTTTAACATACAGATTGTTAGCAAAGAAAGAGTTGGGTAGGTAAAGTTGGTGGTAGGAGGTATGGTTGATGCCCTGTGGTGGTAGGTACAGTATGGTTGATGCCCTGTGGTGGGTGGTACAGTATGGTTGATGCCCTGTGGTGGGAGGCACAGTATGGTTGATGTCCTGTGGTGGGAGGTACAGTATGGGTGATGCCCTGTGGTGGGAGCTACAGTATGGTTGATGCCCTGTGGTGGGAGGTACAGTATGGTTGATGCCCTGTGGTGGGAGCTACAGTATGGGTGATGCCCTGTGGTGGGAGCTACAGTATGGTTGATGCCCTGTGGTGGGAGGTACAGTATGGTTGATGCCCTGTGGTGGGAGGCACAGTATGGTTGATGCCCTGTGGTGGGAGGTACAGTATGGTTGATGCCCTGTGGTGGGAGGTACAGTATGGTTGATGCCCTGTGGTGGGAGGTACAGTATGGTTGATGCCCTGTGGTGGAGGCACAGTATGGTTGATGCCCTGTGGTGGGAGGCACAGTATGGTTGATGCTCTGTGGTGGAGGTACAGTATGGTTGATGCCCTGTGGTGGGAGGTACAGTATGGTTGATGCCCTGTGGTGGGAGGTACAGTATGGTTGATGCCCTGTGGTGGGAGGCACAGTATGGTTGATGCCCTGTGGTGGGAGGTACAGTATGGTTGATGCCCTGTGGTGGGAGGTACAATATGGTTGATGCCCTGTGGTGGGAGGTACAGTATGGTTGATGCCCTGTGGTGGGAGGTACAATATGGTTGATGCCCTGTGGTGGGAGGTACAGTATGGTTGATGCCCTGTGGTGGGAGGTACAGTATGGTTGATGCCCTGTTGGAGGCACAGTATGGTTGACGTTATATAGTGGTGCCATGTTGATGCTATATAATGATACTGTGTAGATAACGTCTCATCACTAATAATTCTCCCCCACAGTGTGAATCTTTGTGCTGTATTATGTCTCAGTTATATGATAATCACCTGTTCTCCTTTCCCCGACACGTGAGAATGTTTTCTCATTATGTCCGACACATTTTGGGTGATATTTAGTGGCGCCAGTTATTTGCTTCTCGTTCTTGTGAATCCAACTGCATTTCAGATGCAGAAATTTCTTATCGATACCTCCAGTTGTTTTGCTCTCAATGTCTGTATGCCCCTATGACAATATCTGTAATAGCAGACTATCCCACCTTATATGAAATCAAACATTTTGTTTTACTTCCAACCAATTCACTTAAATCAAGGACTTAATTCATATATATGCATTTAAAATTGAAAACAAAAACATGAAAGGGATATGTTGCTTTCTTCATTCTCTTGTCAGGAATGTTACTTTGAGTAGCAGTGTTCATTGCTGCAATGATACTTGAACCTCCCATTTTGTCCATGATTGGTTTATTGCTAGGAATTAATAGCTAAAATCTTGAGTCTCACTCGATCGACAGAGCCACGTTCCGTCCTCCCCTTGTCATGTGAATATTACAGGAAAATACTCTATTATGACGTGTGACATTTTGTTTTTTCCAAGTGCAATTATATCCGGATTTCCTCACCGTGTCAGTTCCCTGAATTCCCATCACTTAGCAAGTATAGTCTTTGTGTTACATAACTTATGTTTGAGTTTTCTAGCTCTCTGGCTCCCCTGTCCTTTGTCCTCTAGCTCTCTGGCTCCCCTGTCCTTTGTCCTCTAGCTCTCTGGCTCCCCTGTCTTTTGTCCTCTAGCTCTCTGGCTCCCCTGTCCTTTGTCCTCTAGCTCTCTGGCTCCCCTGTCCTTTGTCCACTAGCTCTCTGGCTCCCCTGTCCTTTGTCCTCTAGCTCTCTGGCTCCCCTGTCCTTTGTCCTCTAGCTCTCTGGCTCCCCTGTCCTTTGTCCTCTAGCTCTCTGGCTCCCCTGTTCTTTGTCTTCACTAGCTCTCTGGCTCCCCTGTCCTTTGTCCTCTAGCTCTCTGGCTCCCCTGTCCTTTGTCCTCTAGCTCTCTGGCTCCCCTGTCCTTTGTCCTCTAGCTCTCTGGCTCCCCTGTCCTTTGTCCTCTAGCTATCTGGCTCCCCTGTCCTTTGTCCTCTAGCTCTCTGGCTCCCCTGTCCTTTGTCCTCTAGCTCTCTGGCTCCCCTGTCCTTTGTCCTCTAGCTCTCTGGCTCCCCTGTCCTTTGTCCTCTAGCTCTCTGGCTCTCCTGTCCTTTGTCCTCTAGCTCTCTGGCTCCCCTGTCCTTTGTCCACTAGCTCTCTGGCTCCCCTGTCCTTTGTCCACTAGCTCTCTGGCTCCCCTGTCCTTTGTCCTCTAGCTCTCTGGCTCCCCTGTCCTTTGTCCTCTAGCTCTCTGGCTCCCCTGTCCTTTGTCTTCGGTGTGAATGTGGCCTTTTTGATATAGAAGAGAGGGGGAGGAGAGGAGGAGGGGAGAGAAGGGCAGGAAGATGGGGTGGTTGAAGGAAGGATGGGGGAATGGGGGAATGGAAAAATGGAAGGAAGGGTGAGTGATTTACATCTGTGGAATGAATGACGCAGTGTGGGGATTAGAGACCGTTTAGCGTCTGATTAGAAATCAAAGCCAGATGTGTCCGGGGAGGGGAGAGGGGGGATGTATTTGATTAAGAACCATGTGTATAGGGAGTGAATAATTGGGGGAGGGTATTGTAGGGGTGCTGGCAGGGGCACAAGAGAGATCGGGGGTGAGGTAGGGTGGAGAGGTTGTGAGTGGGTTGTGGGGAATGATTGAAAGAGGTTGTTATACCAATGTGGTTGTCTAGCAGAGTACCGTAGAGGCGATGCCTATTAATTCTTCATATTTCCCCCTTCCCTATTCCTTACCTCTGTGGAAGCAACTCTTTGTACATCCTTTATAATATTATATATATATATATATATATATATATATATACATATATATATATATATATATATATATACATATATATATATATATATCTTTTAGTTTCACATATACTTGAGTGATCGATTCATTTGCAGGTTGATTTGTTCTTACTTGTGAATGAAACGTTTTTCAGCCAGTTTCGTTCCCTCTAGTACGTGTCATGTCTGAAAATGATCTTATCTTTTTGTTGTTGTATGTCTTCTCCATCTGTAGGGCGGTCAGGATAACATTTAACGTTCCTCATTGATATGTTTATATGGCATAGTGGTTTCCAGTCTGGTGTGTAGGTGTGGAAGTACTCTTTCATGTGTGATTGTGTGTGGAGATGCAGTCAGGTGTGTGAATGTGGCAGTGTTGTGTGGATTTTTGGAGTGGTGCATTGATGGGATGGACGTAGTGAAGGTGTGTATTCATCAGTGGCTGATGAATACACACCTTGAATACACTGATAACAATAACGTGGCTGATGAATACTCAGCCACGTCTCGGCAGTTTAAACTAAACAAATCTTTTTTTGTATGAGAGTGTTTTTTTATGATATCAAGATTCCAAAATGATATATTGATAATCAAATGTTTAAGTTGTTTAGGAATTTCATTGAAGTTTGGGAATTTCATTGTATAACTTTAATTGAATTCCTAAACTACTAAAAATAATATTATTCATGTGCATCATCGGGGATTTGAACTCGGGTCAGAAAAATATATAATTTGTATATGAAGAATATGAGCATGTAGCATTTTAACAGCAATTTTAGTAGTAGTTGAAACAATAGTAGTTGCAGCGATAGCCGTTGTGGTTATTGTAGCAGTATCATTAGCAATACTGAAGGTGAATGAAAGACCTAATTTAAGTGCAAGTGCATTAAATAAACAAACTCTTTTGGATATAATCTACATCTGCATTCAAGGTCCTATATACAATGTTTTCCAGCAAATCTTCATTGCAAAAGATTGTATACATCACCGTGAGAAAGGATGTTGGTTACATCCAAGAATAAGCTTTTAATGCACTTAATCATAAACTGGATCTTTGTGGAATGACTATTTATTGTTTCTCCATTAACAACACGAGTAGCTGCTTCAGCTACATCACATCTGGCAACGGTCGTGGTGGCAATTTCAAGACCCGAGTGTAATATAAATCCCAACAATATATAACTCCTGGTCACGTCAAAATATATCACATTCTTGAGAGTTCACTCCATCATGGCTGTTATATTTTACGTGGGGCTGAACCTCTCGTAACTGACGACCAATTAGGAGAGAAGCATCGTTAACGCAGCACACCGCGCGTCCTCCACTACAGTTTAAACAACCACTACCTCAATCACGCTGCAATCAATTTTGGAGAGCATTTTGCTAATAAAATTAAATTGAAACAGGAATTAATTTTATGTTACATAAACGTAACGAGATCAGACGGGAACTGCACCATCGTCTCTCTCTATTCATAACTTAATTGAATGGTTGCAGTTTATATAAAATAGAAAATGGAGCATAATCGCCCCGATATTTCATGTATTAATAATATAAAAAAAAAGAGAAAATTGGCCTAATCTTATTTTAAAAATAGCTGTCTATTTATTAAGAAAACTGTTCTTGACGGGAAAGTTATGTACATGTTAGTATTATCTTGCTTTCTGATAAAGATTTAAGTATCTATAGATAGAGAGAAAGAGATAGATGTAATGACTAAGGTTCCCAACAAGGGCATGACGTCCTTCGAGGACCAAACCACACATCAGAAGATGGAGACGACGACGTTTCGGTCCGTCCTCGACCACTATCAAGTCAACTGTAGACAATTATCACCAGATAATGGTTCAGGACGGACCGAAGCGTCGTCGTCTGTTTATCTTCTGATGTGTAGTTTGCTCATTATATCTTCAGCCACGTTATTGTGACTCATCGTCGGCATGTTGTCCGTCCATTTAATAAACCGGCATTATGTAGAGTGATTGGTCTCTCCCACACCCCCTGAGAGCGGGGGGAGGGGGGGGGGGAGGTGACTGGAGCCACCACAGCCAAACCTCTTTATGAATAAGAAACTTAAAATACAAATATTCTTCCATAGACCCTAAACACCTAACCGAGGCTAACTTAGGACTAAGTATTTCACCAAATTCTAATATATTCCCATTAATAAACGATATACAATTAAAATAAAATGGCATCCACATTTCCGTGGTAATAAACTTTCCATTCACCTGGGGTGAATGGAAAGTTTATGGGTCTTGAGCCCTGGACCATGGGGGTCCAGGGTTCGAGACCCATACAGTCCAGGGGAGTGGAATATATAAGGACTTTGAATAAGCAGGACCTTATAATCGAGGCCGGGCGCTGACAAGCTGAGCCTGAGGTTGAGTGGCATTATTTTTATCATGAAATGAACTTCAGCAAGATGTAGAATAACGTCACTTCTTCAATAAGTCACAATAACGTAGCTGAAATATGTTGACCAGACTACACACTAGAAAATGAAGGGACGATGACGTTTCGGTCCGTCCTGGACCGAAAAGACTTGAGAATCGTCACCACACAATATACTTGAGAATGGTCCAGGACGGACCGAAACGTCGTCGTCCCTTAATTTTCTAGTGTGTAGACGGGTCAACAGTCACTTCTTCAACAAGACCCGGACTCAGGACTCCGGACTTACGGACTTACGGACAACATCTGACAAGTCAAGTATAAAGGAGTCAAGCTTCCAGAAAATCACTTCGCGCACTCTTGACATCGTTTTGCCTCTCAAGAAGAGTCTTCAAAGAGGTTTGCCTAAAGGAATTGACTGTCAAAAACAGTGACTCACTCTCTCTCTCTCTCACCCGGAGTGATGTCAGTTGTGTCTCAGTGACATCTCAATACAAACTTTCTTCCCGTAAATAAATTACATACGAGGAACACAGTTGATATGCAAAATTGTGGAATTATCAGTAATTACAAGAGGTATGGTTTTATTCCTATATATCTCGAGTATCGAGCTTCAAGTAAAACAAATGATCAGAGCCCAATACACACCTACAGCTTGTTAGCCCGCGGGGTGCTGCGGGGCTCGCTTCACAAGCTTTATTTTTATGTCTCAACTTTGTGCAATAAAGGCGAAGTATTTTTACCGTGCTGGAGTTCCCTGTCGAAATTTGTACGTAAATACGGTTTTTTTTGCGGTAAAACGGGAATTGTGTTTTTTGTGTGAAGGGGATATGGTGGCGGGGCTGTGGTGTGGGGTTATGGTGGCGGGGTTGTGGTGTGGGGTTATGGTGGCGGGACAGTGGTGTGGGGTTATGGTGGCGGGGCTGTGGTGTGGGGTTATGGTGGCGGGACAGTGGTGTGGGGTTATGGTGGCGGGGCTGTGGTGTGGGGTTATGGTGGCGGGGCTGTGGTGTGGGGTTATGGTGGCGGGACAGTGGTGTGGGGTTATGGTGGCGGGACAGTGGTGTGGGGTTATGGTGGCGGGGCTGTGGTGTGGGGTTATGGTGGCTGGACAGTGGTGTGGGGTTATGGTGGCGGGACAGTGGCGTGGGGTTATGGTGGCGGGGCTGTGGTGTGGGGTTATGGTGGCGGGACAGTGGTGTGGGGTTATGGTGGCGGGGTCGTGGTGTGGGGTTATGGTGGCGGGGCTGTGGTGTGGGGTTATGGTGGCGGGGCTGTGGTGTGGGGTTATGGTGGCGGGGCTGTGGTGTGGGGGTATGATACAGTGGCTGTGAAGTAATGCCATAATTTTAAGTAATATTGAGAAAGAGGAAATCCAAGTAATACTCTGACAAATACTACGAAATGATCATCCACCATAGTAAAACCAGCACAGAGATAGAACCAATAAAACGAGATGAAGAAACGATGGATAAAGACAAGTGAAGATGATAAATAAGAAGATGGAGAGGATGAAGAAGAATCTTCTAGGAAGAAGAAAACCCCTCAAGCGAGACTCGGGGAGCAACACACAAAACAAGGGATAAGGAGACGAAGGAGATGATCCAGCTGGATATAAAATGTGACTAAGGAGGATAATATGATAGCTGGGATTGATGGGATATTAAGATATAAAGGGAGATGGAAAGAACGTTAACTAAAGTTGTGGGAGATGAAAGGCAAAAAGACGCTGGAGATCACAAATGTCTTGTGAGTTTTGCCTCACACACCCACACGCATGCACGCAAGCACGCGAGCACACACACACACACACACACACACACACACACACACACACACAGACATACACACACACACACACACACAGACACACACACACACACACACACACACACACACACACACACACACACACACACACACACACACACACACACACACACACACACACACACACACACACACACACACACACACACACACACACACACACACACACACACACACACACACACACACACACTTACCCTGGAATGAGAACCTTGGGAAAAACTCGACAAGGGAGAGAATTTGTTGGAATTGCTTTCTTTCTTTTTAGGTATATCACAGAAAGTAAAACAGGAGAGAAAAGGTAGTAAATATGTAACAGGAAAGAACTAATAAGTAATACACGTGCAAAGAAAAGCAAGCCGAGAAACAGAGAGTAAAAGAGAAAGAAAAAAAACAGCATTACAGTAATGAACACAAGCCAAAATAAAGGAGCAAGACAAAGAAAGAATATGATTGCAGCAGATAGATATATAAGAAGTGAGAAAGAAAATATCCGAACAAAGAGAGAATATCCAAAGAGTGTATTGGAATAACAGATTCCAAAAGATTTACTTATTCACAGCTCAGGGAAAAAAGAACAACATACTCTAGGATATACGGTGATAGAATATAATCTCCAACAGATCAACAAAATAAAATAAGCTCCTAAAAACACGGAAGAAAGGAATAACACGAGATAAAACACGGGACATGAGAAGTCGCGTTCAAAACACGAGATTAAACGCGATAATATAAGCAAAAATGCCGGAGCTTCTGTGTTGCGAGAAAAGCAATCAGGAAGACTTTGCATTAAGAAGATTGTATCGCACCTGCAATATTGTTTTCTTAGAGAAGAAAGTTGGCTCTTATTGTTGGTCACATCTAATATTTTGATACTTAAATAGGTGCAGTGTTTATAGTGATTGTTAGATAAGCACCTTGACTCGATATATATTGATTTAAATTGGTTAAATAGATATTGACATGTTGACCAGACCACACACTAGAAGGTGAAGGGACGACGACGTTTCGGTCCGTCCTGAACCATTCTCAAGTGACAATCGACTTGAGAATGGTCCAGGACGGACCGAAACGTCGTCGTCCCTTCACCTTTTAGTGTGGTGTCTGGTCAACATACTTCAGCCACGTTATTGTGACTCATCGCCTGCATACGGATATTGGCATACATACACTGGAACCGCAGAGCGTTGATGGGTACACTTTAGGCAATAGGGACTGGACAAGCTCGCATCACTGAGCGCACTACGGATCGAACTCATAGGTGGTAAGCATGGATGGTATGGGTAGGGACTGGCGGCCCTGGTCAATAATCTCATATGCATTGCTGGTGAATGAGAATTACTTGTATATATGTCCTATTTGTACATATATGTCATGCAAAAGCATATCATTTGCTCTTGAAGATATGTTTGGCTAGTAAAGATGTTTTGAGACGATGCTTTTTATTATCAAACATTCGATATTTATACGTAATTTTTTTTATTTTGTTTATTGGTTGCTTCTGCATCTCAAGAATTTAAAAGTGGTTTGGTAAGTATGTTGCTTGTCGAATGACGCGCAACTAATTTGTGATTTTATGAAAAAACAGAGAGAGAAAGAGAGAGAGAGAGAGAGAGAGAGAGAGAGAGAGAGAGAGAGAGAGAGAGAGAGAGAGAGAGAGAGAGAGAGAGAGAGAGAGAGAGGGGGGGGGTGTACCAGAATGATAACAATTACATGAACACGTAGACACAGAGACAAACAGGACCCGACACATGGCCTTAAGCTGAACAGATTGATCTCTGTCACTATCCAAGAAAAAGAAGAAAATGTCAGAGAGTTAGATTGGAGACGAGGACGACATTACCAATGCAAATGTTGTGCAATCTTTTCTTGGCAAAGTGAAGTAAAAGTGTGTGGAAATGTTTGTTCTTCAGCTCTCAGTGAACATTTTCCTTGCAGTTAAGGCTATGAGGTGGAATTTGTTGTTGAAATCTGGATCAATTTTGAATCCTGCATTTTAATTATTGCTGACCATTAGATAGTTTGAAAGCTATGTTCTCTGTTTGAACAGGAAACATTTGTTCTCTGTTATGACAACACGGCCTGAAGCCTGGCTGTTCTGATGACTGCTTGACAAGCCATGTTGCACATACCGTGGCGCACAAGACGCAGTCGAGTTCTCCTGAAGACAGCTAATATAATTGTCAATCAGCAGATCTCTTGTGCACTCGCTTAATGTTGAATTGGCATGATCCTCTTTTGCCGATGGAGCCCTCTGTAACTTTCTGGGTGCAACCTTGCAATATTCTCCTGGACTAGCCTGGATGCGAGTGAATGTTAAGTACCAATTATTGAGCATTTTTATAAAATCACTGATGAGGATCTGTTAATACTTGTTTTAGCAGTAACAACACTGTGACCAACATTTACTCAACGCTCTCACGACTCTTGTCAAGTTAACAGTATTTCTCAATCCAGCGAAGTCAGTTTAGAGCCGAAAAGTCCCGGGTTCAATTCCTGTAGCAGGTCGAAGACTTTTGGGTACATTTTTCCCCCTGTTGCCTCTGTTTATCTACCTATAAATAGATACCTGGGATCTTGGCAACTGTTGTGTGTCGCAGCCTCACGTCAATCCTTGGTCTAGGGACTCCTCTCTAAGCCTAAAAGGCTCCCTGTCCTAAAGAATGGGAAACTATAAATAAAAGTAATGAAAGGATAGTAAGATGAAGCTGAGAATGACTCCAGCTCGAAACGTTCCCCGTACTTCTACTGTGGCGTAACTTAACTTCTGTGATATATAATAGTATTTCTCAAACCGCTGCAACCGATCCATCAATATTACCAAAGTCGTTCAGTATTGCTATGCAAGTCACTTGAAGGGCATATGACAGGGCAGGGCATATGGCAGGGCAGGGCATATGACAGGGCAGGGCATATTACAGGGCAGGGCATATGACAGGGCAGGGCATATGGCAGGGCAGGGCATATGACAGGGCAGGGCATATGACAGGGCAGGGCATATGACAGGGCAGGGCATATGACAGGGCAGGGCATATGACAGGGCAAGACATATGGCAGGGCAGGGCATATGACAGGGCAGGGCATATGGCAGGGCAGGGCATATGACAGGGCAGGGCATATGGCAGGGCATGGCATATGACAGGGCAGGGCATATGACAGGGCAGGGCATATGACAGGGCAGGGCATATGGCAGGGCAGGGCATATGACAGGGCAGGGCATATGACAGGGCAGGGCATATGACAGGGCAGGGCATATGACAGGGCAGGGCATATGACAGGGCAGGGCATATGGCAGGGCAGGGCATATGGCAGGGCAGGGCATATGACAGGGCAGGGCATATGACAGGGCAGGGCATATGCACTTACTCTGCAAGTGACTTGCATAGCAATAATAAACGACTTTGGTAATATTGGTGGATCGGTTGCAGCGGCTTGAGAAATACGCAGCTGATTTAGATTCAGTAGTTTTCTGCAAACGTTAAAAAAGCCCAATAATTCCAATCAAACTTTACTCATATTATAGCAAACGTTATTAACCAACTATGAACGATATGACTGAATTAATTATTGTATTTAATTGGCATCAATAAATTTTGAGTAAACTAAGATAATTTAGGTAATTCTAGCGTCACGTTATCAGTTCATCAAAGTTCCTCAAGGTGTCACAGATATCCATAACAATACGTTTCAATACAAAGTAAAGTTAGGACGCATTAAACTTAGAGAGAGAGGCAGAGGTAAATGCTTCTAGACATTAAAATACTTAAAGTTGAAAATTTAGCATCTACATAATATTTTGAAATGTTAAGTGACCTACTAGCTTCCTAACTTTAAAAAATATAAAGGCATTTTAATTTCTGAGTTCGCTAGTTAGTATATTATTACAGGAATATGACATATAACTTTCTGGATTAAACTTAAAGTCAGACCCTAGGCAAATAAAGTCAACCCGGACAAGCGAGGCCAAACTTTACTAAACTAAACTGTATCTTAAAAACGTTTTAAGATACAGTTTAATACAGCCATTTTTTATTTACATTGTAAATTTTAGATATCTCTTTTTCACGTGATTTAAGGTCGTTTCGGCTTTTTGATTAACCTATAAAAAAGCAAATGCCCTTCAAAAGACAGATTTACAGAGTAACAACGAAAGTTAAATTTGCATTATGACCTTTAAACGCACCAGAATTGAAATATAAAGAATTCAAGTCAACATAAGATAATAGTATTAGATGAACAAATTGCTGAACAGTTAGCTATATATGGAAATGTGAACATTTTACACTAATATTCTTCAATAATAAACAAAACAGTGTTTGTACTTGCATGAAGCGAGACCGTCGCTCTACCGTCCTAAGAGGGGAAAAGCTCAATGAACCATTTCCCCTCAAAATAAGTAAAATGTGGCTGGTCGAGTCCCTAGAGTTTTTCGCATGAACGTGAATTAGGTATTATTTTGAAATATCAGTCTGTTCGAGGTTAGAGGCTATACAGAGAAGAGAGGGAAAGAAGGTGGGGAGAGGAGAAGGGGCAGGAAAGAGGAAAAAAAGAGGGGGGATACGGGAAGAGAAGAAGGGGGAGTTTTGGTGGGAGAGAGAGAGATGAACTATCCCAGCCACCACCAGGTACCTCTTCTAATCTATATCTTTATGAAACAAATACCTGTCTCTCTGTTTAACTGTGTTTCTGCTTGTCCAAGGTTTGAGGCAAGACACCTGGGGCTAGTCTCACCCAACGTTGGAGGGTAAACGTTCATGGGGTATGGGACGGACGTAGGCTCGTTGGGGATCTCCAGAATTCAAGAAGGAACAGCATGCCACCATCACATTCACATCCCCACAACACCTTTTAGTATTGCCCGCCAGCTACGTCATACTAAATATTTTGAAAAAAATTGAAATGTTTTTCTTATAGTAATAGACATCATTATTCAATGATCTCCGAGAAAGTGAAACATTTCTTAAATTCATACTGTGGCTGTAGTAGCATAAAAGCATCATCCCTCAGTTTCAAAGGCTTCCTCAAGCCCCATACTTTTCTCAAGGCAAATTATATATATTTTTAATATATGACTGCTTAGATCCTGCCACTGGCGACCACCCACACATCAATGGGAGACTCTTACATTCAGTTATATAAGAGAAAGACAAAGAGATAGCGAGGAGAAGAAACGAGACAGAAGAATGAGGAGACAAATACACAGACATTTAGCGACAATGATAGGCTGTAGAGAAGCCCGGTTGACCAAGGCAGAAAGACAGAAAAATGGAAAACAGAGACAGACCACAGAAACGGAAGGAGAGTGAAGGGTAACAGGTGAAGATCAGGGGGAAGGGGACGGATGGGAGGAGAGGGAGAGAGGTAAGAAGAAAGATTGGGAGAGAGGGTGGAGAGGGGCGATGTGGAGAGAAGTTAGAGGGGGTAGAAAAGTAGAGAGGTGGGAAAGGGAGAGAGTGGGAGAGAGGAGAGGAGATGAAGAAGCTGGAGAGGGGGGAGATGGGAAGAGAGAGAGAGAGAGAGAGAGGGAAATAGGGAAGGGACCGAGAGACCCGGACATAGCCGGGTACTGCCCCTTAGTAAATTATAAACTAATCAGCAAATAAAGAGAGTGAAGTGTGATTAAGCTGGGTAATGTGTTTACCCCCAGCTTGACCCTCTGTCCAGCCCCAGAAATAATTACACAAAATGACTGCTTCTTCAGTACAAAATAGACTAGTTTCTGGATTAATATGCAGACAGTTAATAACACACTAATGAGTTGTCACGAAAACCATTTGATAGTAATGAAGTTTTATAACCGCTCAACATTTCGTAATATTTTGTAAATGTTTTAAAGTCTATTGCATTTTGTAAAATTATTATAGTTTGTAAATAATACAATTTACAGATACTTGCTCTCGGCTCTGATACATTTAAATACCCGACAAAAATATTCAGAGACTAAGAAATATTGTTGGAGTGAAACCATGAAGCTGGACTTTGTAATATGCTGGGAGCTGGAAGAGTAAGTGGAGAGGAGAGTCCTGGCTGCCAGCCTTGGCAACACTAACCAAAACTAAAAGAGGACAAGGAGCCAGACACGAGTCAGACAAGAGCCAGGCAAGAGCCAGACACGAGCCAGACAAGAGCCAGGCAAGAGCCAGGCACGAGCCGGACACGAGTCAGACAAGAGCCAGACAAGAGCCAGGCACGAGCCAGACAAGAGCCAGGCAAGAGCCAGGCAAGAGCCAGGCAAGAGCCAGGCACGAGCCAGACACGAGCCAGGCACGAGCCAGACACGAGCCGGACACGAGTCAGACAAGAGCCAGACAAGAGCCAGGCACGAGCCGGACACGAGTCAGACAAGAGCCAGACAAGAGCCAGGCACGAGCCAGGCACGAGCCAGGCACGAGCCAGACAAGAACCAGACAAGAACCAGACGAGAGCCAGACAGATATTATAATTTTAAATTGACCTTTTTTGTGTGATGAGAGTTCTCATCACACAAATGTTCTCTCAGAGAGAGAACATTTATATTAATGATCACAAGAGAGATTATTTTGCATTTCTGAAAGACTGAACTCAAGATTATTAATGAGTAGTTATCAGGGGAGAGCGCTAAGCCAATTTGACCCAACAGAAGAAGCTAGGATAAAGGTCCTGAGTCAAGGACCGTCCTCAAATTCGTGGACTATCGGGGATCGAACACCGACCGTGCAAGAAGAGACGCAACCTACTCTACCAACCAGTCCAAGAAGATGGGTAAATATTAGAAGTGAACGTAAAATCTGTTGCACAGTCTGGCGGAGAGTGAAGGTCAGACCAGCGGTGTGGTGCTAAGCGGTTTTCAAGTCACAAGCTTCTTGTAATATTGTGTTCTGAGGTCTTTGACTGATGTGCTTGTATGTTGACGAGTTGTATTTCAACAGATATTCTCAAGAGAGTCACGCGTACAAATATATATATATATATATATATATATATATATATATATATATATATATATATATATATATATATATATATATATATATATATATATATATATATATATATATATATATCACCTCCAGCCCTAAATAGTGGCGAGGCAGCATTGTTTTCAGAGTTCTTCTGTATAAAAGACATTTACAAATGAAAGCAGAAATAAAAGCTTTGTATCTCTCTTATGACAAAGGCTGAAACGTATTTCACAGTTATTCAGTGTTGTTTAAAGTGAAGATTTTAAAACAATAAAACATATTTTCCTTTATGTTCTGTGTTTGAAGAGTTGATAAATAAGATTCCTGGCTATGGTAAGGAAAGTGGTGTGTGAGTGTTTACTATTTCTGCCTGCAGGGTAGAGTTGTTAGCTCTTGGACCCCGCCTTTACAACCGTCGGTTGTCTAATGTTCTCATTCCCGACCTATTTTCCTTTGACGTACCTGCTACATATATTTCTGTCGCACGCACACGCACACACACGCGCGCGCGCACACACACACACACACACGCACACACGCACACACACACACACACACACACACACACGCACACGCACACAAATTCCCAGGTAGCAGCCCGTAGCAGCTGTCTAACTTCCAGGTACCTAGTTGCTGCTAGATGAACAGGAGGTATCAGGTGAAAGAAACTTTGCCCATTTGCTTCTGCCTCGGTCAGGAGACAGTGTGTGTGAACTCACCTAGTTGTGCTTGGAGGGGTTGAGCTTCGGCTCTTTGGTCCCGCCTTTCAACTCTCAATTAACCGGTGTGTGTGTGTGTGTGTGTGTGTGTGTGTGTGTGTGTGTGTGTGTGTGTGTGTGTGTGTGTGTGTGTGTGCGCGCGCGCGCCTGCAGCTTTAGCTGCCTTGTACATATATATCATCATGCTAGATAACACCATTGTCAGATGGTATCTATACAAATAAGATTCTGAAACTCTTTCCTGGCCTAATCTAACGTAACCTAACCCAACCATGGTGCTTCATCAGACATAAGGCCTTTGCAATGTTCACTGCAAGAACACAACGGATCTTGGAAGTCTTCCTCGCGGCTAACGCTACATAGTGGAGTAGCTCAACTTCACAACACAAGCACCAGAACATTTTGTTATGAACGTTGGCAGCCACGCAGTAACGTATGATGATACACGTTGCTCGTAACAAGATATTATTGTCACAAGAAATCTTCCATTGAGTAACAGTAGTGACACTTGAACAGTATGATGACCACCGGATGACTTAGTTCCGTAGGTCATACTCCATGAGTCAGACCAAGTTACTGGAGACGATTGACAGATGTACCCATCAGAGCCACTCAGGTACTGACAGCCTTGAGGTGACCTTACCTCTCCACATTGCCTTTTTAATATCGAAGGATTTAAAGCGGTTATGACTATCTCTAATAATTATTTATTCCTTGCAAGCTGTGACGTTATCTCTCCGGATCAGTGACTAGCATGTAGGGAGTCAATAGGGTACAACCATCCACTCTCGTCGATTTAGTCGTAGGATTATTTTTTTTTTTTTTGTAGTGAAGAGTCGTGTCGATCTTCAATCAATGATCACTAGACTTTGTAACCCACTCTCTTTATTGCCTGTTTTTAGTAGTTTCTGTTTCCCATCGAGTGAAGAGTTCTTGACTCGATGGGAATTCTTCAATCGGAGTTCTGCCTTTCACCGACAAGCTTGTCAGTGATAGTTCTTGTTACGAGTTGAAGGATGCCCTTTGTTCTTATTCCAGGCCTTGAACTTGACTCATCTGTAACACGGTATCGACCGTCTCCAACTGTCAGCGAGGAATGTTTTTGGTTGAAATTCAAGAATGTAATTGGATCAAGGCATACCATTCAGCCGGGGCAAGATCCGAGAGGAGCACTGGATTGCTTCCGTGTCCCATTATAAGGATGTGTGACTTGCTTGTGTCTACGCCCCCCCCCCTTCCTGTATATTCACCTGCATGTACTTATCTTGATGTGCTTGCAGGGTCAAGCTAGACCCTTAGCCCCGCCTTCTGAACGTTCTTAGATTAATGCAATACTCAATTTCTCACGCTTTTATAATATTTATATATACACATTTATGTTGAATTAATTTCAACGACTTCTGTGTCAAACGTATTCCACTTTTTAACAGCTCTAGCACTAAAAAAGTGTGTGTACTCACCTAGTTGTGCTTGCGGGGGTTGAGCTCTGGCTCTTTGGTCCCGCCTCTCAACCGTCAATCAACAGGTGTACAGGTTCCTGAGCCTATTGTGTGTGTGTGTTTATGTGTGTTTACTCACCAAGTTGGGCTTGTAGGATCGAGCATCTCCTCTTAAGCTCCGCTTCGACCATCTTTATTTCAAACCCTTGACTCTTTCACTTGTTTTATCATATTTACATTTAAAGTTTTGTATCATACTGGCATCGACAACTTCCTCATCTAGTTGGTTCTACTCATTTACGGCTCATAGATCGACAAAGTTATGTTTTGGCATCCCTGTGACTCATCTGTTATCTGGAGGTTATCTGGAGATGATTTCGGGGCTTTTTAGTGTCCCCGCGGCCCGGTCCTCGACCAGGCCTTCACCCCCAGGAAGCAGCCCGTGACAGCTGACTAACTCCCAGGTACCTATTTTACTGCTAGGTAACAGGGGCATAGGGTGAAAGAAACTCTGCCCATTGTTTCTCGCCGGCGCCTGGGATCGAACCCAGGACCACAGAATCACAAGCCCAGGGTGCTGTCCGCTCGGCCGACCGGCTCCCTGTGTTTCCAGATGAGTCACCGGGATGTAAGAAATCATTTTTTCAGTCTCAGAGTCGTATTGGAGTAGAATGAACTGGATGAAGTTGTCGCAGCCAGTTCGATACACAAATTTAAATGTAAATATAAGAATATCTAATGTGTATGAGTCTTACTCTCTCGTTATGTCCTTATCTCTTTATATGTACTTAGAAATACATATATACTTATGTATAAAGAAATACGTGTACTTTAAGAGTTTCTAAATGTTCGCAAGTACGTGAAAATGTGCGATTTTGCATTTTTCAGTGTTTGCGCTTATGAGTGTTTGCATGTATAAGTATGAATGAGAGAGAGTGTGTGTGTGTTCAGTTTGGTTTTGCATAATTTCTTTTTACAGCGTTTATATGTTGTGGTGTGTTGGTGGGTGTACCGGAGTGTGTGTACCGGGGGGAGTGTACCGGGGGGAGTGTACCGGGGGGAGAGTGTACCGGAGTGTGCGTATCGGGGTTAGTGTACCGGGGGGAGTGTACCGGGGAGAGTGTACCGGAGTGTGTGTACCGGGGGGAGTGTACCGGGGGGAGTGTACCGGGGAGAGTGTACCGGGGGGAGAGTGTACCGGAGTGTGCGTATCGGGGTTAGTGTACCGGAGTGTGTGTACCGGGGGGAGTGTACCGGGGGGGAGTGTACCGGGGGGAGAGTGTACCGGAGTGTGCGTATCGGGGTTAGTGTACCGGGGGGAGTGTACCGGGGGGAGAGTGTACCGGAGTGTGTGTACCGGGGGGAGTGTACCGGGGAGAGTGTACCGGGGGGAGAGTGTACCGGAGTGTGTGTACCGGGGAGAGTGTACCGGGGAGAGTGTACCGGGGAGAGTGTACCGGAGTGTGTGTACCGGGGGGAGTGTACCGGGGAGAGTGTACCGGGGAGAGTGTACCGGGGGGAGAGTGTACCGGGAGGGGGGAGCGGGGTGGGCGCACCTACACCCTCCCCCTGCGAGATTGTTCGCTCATGTACACTCCAATTAATTGCTTTTGCACCTGAATAATTAGCAAGCAGGCGAGTGCGACCTGGTCTTAACTGTCGAGCCACCGGTGCCACCAACATGTCAGATGCTTGAGAGAGAGAGAGAGAGAGAGAGAGAGAGAGAGAGAGAGAGAGAGAGAGAGAGAGAGAGAGAGAGAGAGAGAGAGAGAGAGAGAGAGAGAGAGAGAGAGAGAGAGAGAGAGAGAGAGAGAGAGAGAGAGAGAGAGAGAGAGAGAGAGAGAGAGAGAGAGAGAGAGAGAGAGAGAGAAGGGGAGAGACACAGATATTGGTTAGTCACTGTTTAACTTGCTTTGTACATCTTCGTAGAATATACGAAATTAGTTTAACATAAGATCTAATTCTCAGTAGTGAAGAAATCTGATTTCTGGGAACAATTATAACCGCTATTCCAAGAACTGCATTTTATGTGAAGTTAAAAGACTTTGTTCTGGGGTTGTGTTATTAAGTAATTACGCATTACTAATTCTAAAAATTAATAAAATGGTTATTTTTTCATTTAAATTTTGTTTGTGCGACCAGGACAGTGATATTATTAAATTAAATACTTTGAATTAGAAAACGGCCAATTTGCGTCTTTTCGTCCACATAAAGTCCAAAATTATATATTATAATTCACTGTGAATCAAACGAATATGATTTACACCATAGTTATACAGAAATGACCACAAAAGATTTATTAGGTTTTCGAGATTTACCATTATACTGTAAATCATTTTCACGAGTCCTTCAAATATAGTCTTCCGTCATGTTCTCGTTACACTGTATACTGGTTATACTCTCCTCTCCCGCACTTGGGCTGGACGGTAGAGCGACGGTCTCGCTTCATGCAGGTCGGCATTCAATCCCCGACCGTCCACAAGTGGTTGGGCACCATTCCTTCCCCCCGTCCCATCCCAAAAAACCTTATCCTGACCCCTTCCCAGTGCTATATAGTCGTAATGGCTGGGCGCTTTCTCCTGATAGTCCTTCCTTCCTTCCTTCTCCTCTCCCTCCTCGGAAGAAGGTTAGGATGGGGAGGGAGGGAGGAGGTCGGCCAAGGGATGGAGTAGTAAGCTAGGATAGCAGGAGTTTCCTGTAACATCATTCGTATCATGTAATACCAATCATTACACTAACGACCGGACTAAACAGGTTTACAGCAGTCTAAATCAAACTTAAATTCGAGTCTCATCGTCCACCCTCGGAAGGTTTACAGAGAACTAAGTCAAACAGTGTGGGTTCTCACTGGACTTTGTTAACACCGAAAGTTTACCTGTGGGAAAGACTTTCGGAAGTTTCTTTTTAGCAGAAAACGATTGTGAGAATAAAGAGAGAGAGAGAGAGGGAGACAAGAGAAGAAAGCGAGCGCAAGAGAGAGAGAGAGAGAGAAAGAGAGAGAGAGAGAAAGGGGGGGGGAGAGAGAGAGAGAGAGAGAGAAAGGGAGAGAGAGAGAGTGAGAGAGGAGAGAGAGAGAAAGGGAGAGAGAGAGAGTGAGAGAGGAGAGAGAGAGAAAGGGAGAGAGAGAGAGTGAGAGAGGAGAGAGAGAGAAAGGGAGAGAGAGAGAGTGAGAGAGGAGAGAGAGAGAAAGGGAGAGAGAGAGAGTGAGAGAGGAGAGAGAGAGAAAGGGAGAGAGGAGCCAGACAGTGAAATAGAAGGCTACAAATGCAGAGGCAGTAAGACTAAAAATAGAAAAAGATAGACATAGAAGCACACAAAACCGGCAGACAGAAAGAAGGGGAAATGAAATGACAATGACTTCAGCCATAGAGACTGAAGACAGAAGATGGGCAGAAAATAATCTAGCTCGAAAAAATATAATTTAATATTAAATGGCTTTTCCCTCCATTGAACCCGAGCACTTAGGACTGCGATCCCACGAGCACTGTCCATCTCAGCCACGAGGCTCCTCTCTGTGTGTGTGTGTGTACTTACCTAGTTGTACTTGCGGGGGTTGAGCTCTGGCTCATCGGTCCCGCCTCTTCAAATGTCTATCAACTGGTGTATAGATTCCTGAAGCCTCTGGGCTTATCATATCTGCATTTGAAACTGTGTATGGAGTCAGCCTCCACCACATCACTACTTAATGCATTCAATTTGTTAACTAGTCTGATACTACTCTAACTATTCTTAACTTATGTGTGTGTGTGTGTGTGTGTGTGTGTGTGTGTGTGTGTGTATTAAATACCTCGACCTCAGAACGTAAGAGGAAAGAAGTAAGACGGGAGATAGGATAACAACGTACGAGATACTGAAGGGAATAGACAGAATGGATAGACACACCACGTACACAATACGAAACTGTATAACCCTGAAACCCTAGTAGAAGCTGGAGACGCAGATGAGCCGGAGGGCTGTGAGTAAGAGCTGCTCTAGTACCAGTCACCAGCAGGTGGCACACAGCCTACGAGAGCAGACTGTGGAAGCGAGGAGCTCAGTAGGGAACTACAGTATGAAGAATGACGAGAAACACGAGGGATATAAAACACTGCGTTATCTGACCGGAGGTTTGAAGGGAGAGTACACACACACACACACACACACTCACACACACACACACACACACACTCACACACACACACACACACACACACACACACACACACACACACACACACACACACACACTCACACACACACACACACTCACACACACACACACACACACACACACTCACACACACTCACACACACACACACACACACACACACAAGGTTCTGGAAAAGGTTCAGAGGTTTGCAACGAGACTCGTCCCAGAGCTACGAGGGATGGGGTATGAAGAGCGCCTGAGGGAACTGTGCCTTACGACACTAGAAAGAAGAAGGGAGAGGGGGGACATGATAGGAACGTATAAGATACTCAGAGGAATTGACAGAGTGGACATAGACGAAATGTTCACACGGAATAGTAACAGAACGAGAGGACATGGATGGAAGCTTGAAACTCAGATGAGTCACAGAGATGTAAGGAAGTTTTCTTTTAGCGTGAGAGTAGTGGGGAAATGGAATGCACTTCAGGAACAGGTTGTGGAAGCAAATACTATTCATAATTTTAAAACCAGGTATGATAGGGAAATGGGACAGGAGTCATTGCTGTAAACAACCGATGCTCGAAAGGCGGGATCCAAGAGTCAATGCTCGATCCTGCAAGCACATATAGGTGAGTACATATAGGTGAGTACACACACACACACACACACACTCACACACACTCATACAGACACACACACACACACACTCACACACCCACACACACAAACACACACACACACACACACACACACACACACACACACACGCACACACACTCACACACACACACACACACTCACACTCACACACACACACACACACACACACTCACACACACTCATACAGACACACACACACTCACACACACACACCCACACACACAAACACACACACACACACACACACACACACACACAAACACACACACACACACACACACACACACACACACACACACTGTAGCCCCTGTAGCCCCTGTTTTCCCAACCCCTGGTCTTCTCCCTGCCCCAAGCAGGCCTGAGCAAGACCAAAGCCCTCTATCCCCCACTCCACCTCCCTCCAAACCCCTGTCAACTACACCGCAGGAGGGCGTGCCCTCTCCCCAAGCAATCCCTGCTCCCTCACCCCCAGGACTTCTTCCTGACCCAAGCAGGCCTGAGGAAGACCTAAGCCCTCCACCCCCCCCCCCCCCCCCCCCCTGAACCCCTGGCAACTACCTCACAGGAGGAGGAGCCTACCCAAGTAGCAAGGACCATAGAACAACCTCCTACACTTGTAGGGAGTGTGGGTGAAATTGGATATAAGAAAGTGAGCTTCAAGGTAATGTACTCAAACATTGATGGGATTACCAATAAAGCAAGTGAACTGGCAGAAAGGGTGCAAGAAGAAAACCCTGATGTAATAGGACTAACAGAAACAAAATTGTCAGGAGTCATAACAGATGCTGTGTTTCCAAAGGACTACTATATAGTAAGGAAAGAGAGGGAAGGGAGAGGAGGTGGAGGAGTGGCCCTGCTGATAAGGAAGGACTGGAGTTTTGATGAGATGGAAATTCCGGGCTGTGACGGATTCAGAGATTACATAACAGGAACTATAACAATGGGTGGACCTAAGATAATAGTGACAGTCATTTACAACCCTCCCCTAAATGACAGAAGACCTAGACAGGAGTTTGATAGGAACAACATGGCAACTATTAATATAATAGAGAGAGCAGCTTCAGTTGCCTGCAGGAATGGCTCAAGACTCTTAATCATGGGTGATTTCAACCATGGAAAGATAGACTGGGAGAATGGGGACCCACATGGTGGTGCAGATACGTGGCGAGCTAAACTCTTGGAAGTGGCAACAAGGAATTTTCTGAGCCAGCATGTCAAGGAACCCACAAGAATGAGAGGCAATGATGAACCAGCTAGACTCGACTTAATATTCACCCTAAATGAGTCAGAAATAAGGGAAGTCAAAGTTGAAGCCCCCATAGGAATGAGTGACCACAGTGTACTGACCTTTGAGTACTTGGTGGAGGTAGGGATAACCTATCCAAGGATGGGAGTGGAGGGGAAAAGACTGAATTACCGAAGAGGAAAATATGACGAGATGAGGAACTTCCTAATGGGAATACCATGGGAAACAGAACTTAGAGACAAGAATGTGCAGGTCATGATGGATATTGTCACCCAAAAGTGCCAGGAAGCTGCAGACAGGTTTATCCCCGTCCAAAAGGAGAAAAACGAAAAACAACAGAAAAACCCATGGTTCAACCAGGAATGTAAGGTAGCGAAACAACTGAGTAAAAGAACATGGAGAAACTACAGAAATAACAGAACACCAGAGAGCAGGGAGAGGTACCAGAGGGCCAGAAATGAGTACATCAGAGTGAGGAGGGAAGCAGAGAGACAGTTTGAAAATGACATCGCGAGTAAAGCCAAGACCCAACCAAAGCTGCTCCACAGCCATATCAGGAGGAAAACAGCAGTGAAGGAACAAGTGATGAAGCTGCGGAAAGGGGAGAACAGATACACAGAGAATGACAAGGAGGTGTGTGAAGAACTCAACAAGAGATTCCAGGAGGTCTTCACAATAGAACAAGGAGAAGCCCCTGCACTAAATGAGGAGGCGGCAACCTTGGAAACCTTGGAGGAATTTGACCTCACCAGTGATGAGGTCAAAAGGTGTCTGCTGGAGCTAGATGTGACAAAGGCTGTTGGGCCTGATAGAATCTCACCATGGATACTAAAGGAAGGTGCAGAAGCACTAAGTGTGCCACTCTCTATGGTGTATAACAGGTCACTGGAAACAGGAGACTTACCAGAAAGTTGGAAGACAGCTAACGTGGTCCCAATATACAAAAAGGGTGACAGGCAAGAGGCACTGAATTACAGGCCAGTTTCCTTAACTTGTATACCATGCAAGGTGATGGAGAAGATCGTGAGGAAAAGGCTCGTAGAGCATCTGGAGGGAAATAACTTTGTAACGCACCACCAACATGGGTTCAGAGACGGTAAATCGTGCCTCACAGGGTTAATAGAATTTTATGACCAGGCAACGAAAATTAGGCAGGAAAGAGAAGGGTGGGCCGACTGCATTTTCCTGGATTGCCAAAAAGCCTTCGACACAGTACCCCATAAAAGGCTGTTAAAAAAGTTGGAGCAACAGGCAGGAGTAAAAGGGAAGGTGCTCCAGTGGATAAGGGAGTACTTAAGCAACAGGAAACAGCGAGTAACGGTGAGGGGGAAGACATCAGAGTGGCGAGATGTCACCAGCGGAGTCCCACAGGGCTCAGTACTTGGACCCATCCTGTTTCTAATATATGTGAACGATCTTCCAGAGGGTATAGACTCATTCCTCTCGATGTTTGCTGATGATGCAAAAATTATGAGAAGAATCAAGACGGATGAAGATAGACAGAGACTACAGGATGACCTGGATAAACTGGAGGAATGGTCTAGAAAATGGCTGCTGAAGTTCAACTCTGGAAAGTGTAAGGTGATGAAATTAGGCGAAGGGAGCAGGAGGCTGAACACAAGGTATCATCTGGGAGGGGAAATCCTGCAAGAATCAAATAGAGAGAAGGATCTGGGGGTTGATATCACACCGAACCTGTCCCCAGAGGCCCACATCAAAAGAATATCATCAGCGGCATATGCTAGACTGGCCAACATAAGAACTGCCTTCAGAAACTTGTGTAAGGAATCTTTCAGAACCCTGTATACCACTTATGTAAGACCAATCCTGGAGTATGCAGCTCCAGCCTGGAGTCCATACCTAGTTAAACACAAGACAAAGTTAGAGAAGATTCAGCGGTATGCCACCAGGCTCGTCCCGGAACTGAGAGGATTGAGCTACGAGGAAAGGCTAAAGGAGCTGAACCTCACATCCCTGGAAAACAGAAGAGTAAGGGGAGACATGATAACCACCTACAAAATTCTCAGGGGAATTGACAGGGTGGACAAAGACAAACTCTTCAGCACGGGTGGGACACGAACAAGGGGACACAGGTGGAAACTTAGTACCCAGATGAGCCACAGAGACGTTAGAAAGAATTTTTTCAGTGTCAGAGTAGTTAATAAATGGAATGCACTAGGAAGTGATGTGGTGGAGGCTGACTCCATACACAGTTTCAAATGTAGGTATGATAGAGCCCAGTAGGCTCAGGAATCTGTACACCAGTTGATTGACAGTTGAGAGGCGGGACCAAAGAGCCAAAGCTCAACCCCCGCAAGCACAATTAGGTGAGTACAATTAGGTGAGTACACACACACACACACTCACACTCACACACACACACTGTTATAGAATAATAATCATACCACCAACTGCAACATATTAATTTTCGGCCCTTTTTCATTAATAAACAATCTAATAAAAAATATATATATAACGCAAACAAGTGTATACCTGTCATTAACCTTGCGCCCGAGTGATCAATCCGGGAACTACATGATGAAAACACACTGTAAACTCTCATCTAATTTGACCTACTGTCTCAGTGGTACAAATTATTGAGGATTAACACCAAATGGACAATATTGGGCAGCGATATTATATATTTGAAACGCCACACACTACTAACGTTTGGGTCAGATGTGTGGGATTTTTTTATTTATTCAATTCAGTATTTTAATCCGTGTGCTCTTTATAGAACATAAATGTGAATTCGTAATTCCAAAACCCAAATAAAAAAAATGTTGCAATATACAATGTTTTATTTACAATAGATTTTTAATATTCACGCAAGCTACATTATGCAATAATATGCTAAAAGCCCAAAACAGTGCAATGATTTTGACAAAATTTTATTGCATCAAATAATGTTTATGATTTCCATTAAAAATAACGTAGTAGCAAGTTAATTTCAAGAATACTATTAAAACTTTTAACTACTGATAATTATGTTAAAAAGTGACACCACAGGATAGGTCTGTCTCTCAGTGATCTTTAACAGCTCTCTGGCTGGTACGACGGACGGTGGACATGGTGAGGTGTTCGGTACGTGGGCAGCGCACGTGGACAGGGCACGTGGACAGGGCACGAGTATTAGTCACGTGATTTGGGCACACGTTGTTGGGTGCAGGGAGGTGTTGGACACGTGTTCGAGTGAGTTCTTGATCCACAGATCACCACTTGTAGATCAAGATCCCACTCACTATAGACTCCAACAAGGTTATTGACATCAATCACATCAGTATAACAACTAGGTAAGCACGTACTCACACACACACACTCTCTCTCACACACACACACGGACACACGAGCGCACACACACACACACGGACACACGAGCGCACACACACACACACGGACACACGAGCGCACACACACACACACACACACACACACACACGAGCAACAAAAAAATGGAGACACAGGTGGAAACTGAGAACCCAAATGAGCCAAAAAGACACTAGATTTTTTCAGTGTCAGAGTAGTTAACAGTTGGAATACATTAAGCAGTGATGTGGTGGAGGCTGACTCAATACTCAGTTTCAAATATAGATTTGATAGAGCCCAGCAAGTTCAAGAATCTGTACACCAGTTGATTGACAGTTGAGAGGCGGCACCAAAGAGCCAAAGCTCAACCCCCGCAAGCACAACTAGGCGAGCATAACTAGATGAGCACACACGCACGCTCCCACACTCACACGCGAGAAAAACGTAAAAAATAGTGAGAAATAGGAAGACAGGAAATAAATTAGTGAGAGCACAATACTATTGTCACATACGCCAGTCTTCCTGTGCTCCTTCACCCCAAATTCTGCTCTCTCACTCCCAGTAAATTATTGCCTCATTTATTATGGTTCTCCTCATGTTTCTGGCTATGAATCTTTTTGGCTTATTCACCGGTAACAGAGGGTTTCGTCCCTACTGCTAATTTATTTTGACACACGACAAGAAACCCGCGCGATGGTCTCATTACGCCCAAGAGATTATACTTGTAAATAATTAATATTAGTGATGTACGCTTGACGAGTGACGGCTTGTGCTGCACGATAGATCCTCTGTTGTATAATTCGTCAGTGATGGCTTGTGCTGCACGATAGATCCTCTGTTGTATAATTCGTCAGTGATGGCTTGTGCTGCACGATAGATCCTCTGTTGTATAATTCGTCAGTGACGGCTTGTGCTGCACGATAGATCCTCTGCTGTATAATTCGTCAGTGATGGCTTGTGCTGCACGATATTCTCTGCTGTATAATTCGTCAGTGATGGCTGTTCTGCACGATATTCTCTGCTGTATAATTCGTCAGTGACGGCTTGTGCTGCACGATGCTTCACTGAGGTGAAGCATCCTAACCAATCCTTACCTACCGAGATAAAGGAACTTAACCAATCCTCACCTACTGAGGTGAGGCATTCTAACCAATCCTCACCTACGGAATCTATGCAAAATAATATAACACTGAAATCTGCATTGGAACAATTTAGCCAATCCTTGCCTACTAAGGTAAGATTCCTGCTCTTGTCGTAGCTCCCGTTTGGAAAATCATCAACACTCCTATTAATCGACAATATTTTGTGATGCATCTTTGAACCCTTGATTTTAAAAAGACTAGAGTGACCCATCAGTTCTCGAAATTAATTTGAAAGTATCCACTTGGATCGGTCAGTACAGTAAAGGCCTCGCTTCTTACAGGGTCGGCGTTCTATATCCGATGGTCCCTGTGGATGGGTACTGTTTCTTTAATTCACATATCACAGCTCTTTTTACTGTTCTCATCTCTCACCTGCTATACAGTCATACTGGCATGACACTTTCTCCTGATACCCACCTTACCTTATACTTCACTGGAGTATGAGTTTAGCAACACTATACTCCTCACCAGTCGACTTGTTATTTAAGATGTATTCAATTGAATGTTTTATAAATGATACAAAAACATAATAAAAACAAATCATCATTTTAGATTCGACGGAAACTATCTCAGCTTAAAGTTTAAATTTTTTTTGTTAATTCTAGTTAAAACTTCACAGTGTAATTTCTGGAAGAGGGTAGAATGGGAGAGACAGTGTTTGGATGCAAATGTTTCTGATTTGTTAGCGTGTGTTTGGTCTGGCTGGCCGTAAAACCCCGAACTAGTGAACCACTTTGTGGGACCCAGCACCGCCGAGAGCAGCATCAAGCTCAACCCCACCCAGTCTAAATCTCCTCTGTGCCCAGCATCCGCTGTCTTCCGGGCCAGCTCGGCCTCTCCGACACCAGGCTGACGAAGTCGGAAGTTGTAGCGTCCTCCTGCAGGGGCATCGCCCTTGGGGACCTCCCCGCAGAGCTACACTAATGGCCCCGAGGTCCTTATTGTAAACTCCGCGACGTCGGTGTATCCTCACAAATCTTCTCTCCCAGAGCACGAAGAAGATGTATTGTCAGGGCTTTACCAGGCGGCTCGCAGACAGGCAGGCAGGCAGCCAGGGAGATGGAGAGGGAGGCTGGGAACCCCTGATGAAGGGGGAGATAAGAAGCAGAGAGGATGGAGGGAGGAATGAGGCCACAAGACACAGGGAGGGAGGGAGGAAGTAGGCAGACACAGGGAGGGAGGGAGGAAGTAGGCAGACACAGTGAGGGAGGGTGGAAGTAGGCAGACACAGGGAGGGAGGGAGGAAGTAGGCAGACACAGGGAGGGAGGGTGGAAGTAGGCAGACACAGGGAGGGAGGGAGGAAGTAGGCAGACACAGGGAGGGAGGGAGGAAGTAGGCAGATACAGGGAGGGAGGGAGGAAGTAGGCAGATACAGATAGGGAGGAAGGAGACAGACACAGATAGGGAGGAAGGAGACAAGCAGACACAGGGAGAGTGGCCAGCGGATGGAGACAGAAAGTTAGATAGAAAAGAACACAATGAGTTAGAGAGTAAAATAAACATATCAAAAGCTACAGTGTGGGAAGAGGCCAACATTTATTGCTGGGAGGGAGCTGTGATGATATGCATGGAGGGAGTATTGTTGCAGGACATGGCAAGGAGGAAGGATGGTTGCAGTGGTAGGCAGAGAGGAAATATAGTTGCATTGTTGGGAAGGGAGGGTAGCTATGAGGCTTATTCAGCGCTGTCTTAAGATAAACAACAAGGACACGCAAGAAGGATGATGGGAGCATTGGAATAATTGTGGGAACCGACCTGTGAGATTTATATTTGTTTAATTTATATGAATTTATATTTACGTTAATTTATATACTTCGATAGCAATTTGTATAATGATAAGTGGACTGTATTTCTGCAATAATCTCATAATCTCACAAATCGATCCTCTACACATTAGGGGGTGGTTATTAAATTAATATATATGCAGCCAATCAAACTACAGAATTAACTACATACATTGAAGAGGTTCCTTATCTTATAGTACAGCAGGCTAGTCCACCAGGTATAACTAGGGTGTAGACACCAAATTATCCTCTTTGAGATGGCTTCCATCACCCAGTAACTGGTGCACAAAATCTTGCATCCTCGTCTTGACTTGTTAAAAGGGCGCTAGCTGTGAAGCCAGAAACCTAGTATATGACAGGTATTTCAGAGAAACATTGTACATGGAACAATAAAGACCTGGCTTAATTACCTTTAGTATGAGGCGATTTCGCGTTCTAACCGGCTAACCCTACCCAATGACATTAATGGCCACTAATGATAGATAATGGGTTTCGGAAAGAACACTTAACTTGAATTTGTAGACAGCGTGTTGATAATGGTACACTTCTGGTTTCCATAACACTACGTCCAAGTAAATTAACAGGAGCCGAATTTGCTCCCGTGTGAGCCTTTGGTCTCGTACAAACAATGGCTGCCCTCCTTCCTCACTCTGACGCCTGGCTTACATTGTCCACATGTCAGAAAGTGATAGAAGGGTCACATTTACTCTACTTTAATATTGATAATTAAGTTAATTTATATAAGATGTTTTTATGATGGTAAAGTCCAAAGACTAATGTATTTAAGAATAATTCCCAGCAGAATAGCTGGTGAATTATAATAGTATGTGGTGATGATATCCCGTTTTCTATAGACGGTAATTCCACTACAAGTTACGTTTTCTATGGGTAACTTGTTGGTAATACAGCTATTATCTGTATGATATATTAAATGGTGTCGGATTTTCCGACATAATTCCCCAGGGGGCTGCTCACGGGTCGAAGTCCTATTTAGAACAGACGAACACCGATACTCCTCCTTCGAATTATTAGATTAATTTGATGTTAGTAGTTAGTAATCACACATTTGTGGGTCTGTTCGTACAGGACGGATGTCCCGTACTAGAGTTGCAGGGGTTAGAAGTCTAATGCGATTTCATTTCCCTGTCAACTCTTGAAAGGCTAATATTCAAGCCTTATTACATATTATTTAACCCAGAAGACTGGATGTGATCAAGTACTACAGTCAAGTATGATTCAGGGACTGCAGTGAGATCAGTGACATTAGTTATAACTTGAAGTTTCTTCAGGTAACTGGTCACTGATATATAAACACTGAGGCCCATGGAATACATCTTGATTAAATAATAAATGTATCAAATCAGTCATCAGATTTATTGGGGTTTAATTTAGTTAGTTGATTCAGAAGATTGAATAGCTCATCATTAAAGTAAAGTATGGTTCTGAGACTGCAGTGGGTTCAGTGACATTGGTCGCAGTGACTTGTAGCTGTTTTAGGCTACTGTTCACTGATTTGCCACTGAGGCCTCATGAACTCATCTTCAGCTTTAAATGATGATACTAACATCAACCTCTGTTACTATAGTCAGCTGTAATCTCCTTAGTATAATGCTACTGGAGAAATATAATCAGCTGACAAATTTAGATTTCTACTGGTATTGTTTATCTGCAGGCATAGGTCTCCTCAGGCTTGATACTGGGCCTGAGAGTAATTTACCTCCTGCAGAGTTTAACATGGTTATACCCTGATATTTAGTAGGGCTACCGATGAATTGATGGTAGTAGTCTGTCCCCACAAGGACAGCCATTTGGCATTTGATTTGCTCAAATTTACCTGCAGCTGCTTGATAATAGCTTTCCAGGTCAGCATAATCAACTGTTGATTGTTGTGACAAATCTTCACATTTCTTGATCTGTCTTGTTAAGTGGCCTTTAAGACCTGCAAGGGTTCTTTTCATTCTCCCTGCATTATCCATACTGGCTCGTTGGTGAAGCCTTGTGGGACTTGTACTTGGGCTGCTCATAATACTGAACAAACACTAATGGTAGCCTAGGGTAAATTCTGCACTCACTAGGCAATAATCCTACCTCTACTAGAGGTTAGCACTTAAAATTAATACACATTATATATATACAATCATACACACTAATGATTTGAGTGATAAACCAGTGTCACTGGAAGTACCTTTAGGTTAGCTCTTCTATATCACCCTAGGATGGTAGAGACACTAATTAATCACTCAAAGGTGTAATGATCATAAGTAAATTATTATATATACAACTCAACTCGAGTTGATAAAAATTACACCCAAAATAGGGTCTGGACCATTCATTAATGGTGTTAGGTTGTTGAATATAGTACAACTGACTATGGTAATAATGGGACTAGGATGAGCAATAATAGTTCAACTAGTCAATGGTTAATATCCTACCCTGTTGTGGGTTGGCAATTAGTAAATATTATACTGTGAACATTAGTGCAGTATATATTAAATAATTCTCTATTTTGGAGAAATAATATATACAATTATTGATAATAGCCTCTTAATTAGCCTCTATGAAACTTCTAATATTATCAAGAAGTATTAAATATTATTAGTGACCTCGCGAAATAAAGTCCACAAAATTCGTGGATAATCTCTCGCGAAATGTAACACCACGAAATCCGTGAACAATCTTGCGAGGACACAGCCACTAATTTGGCTGGCTTCTATATTAGCGCTGTCATTTCACAGAATAACACTCCACCAAATCTCTGTGGGTGTACATGAAACCGCTGACGAAGCTGAACTGAACTGAGCGGGGCTCGTGAACTCGCACGAGTCAACGCCGCCGTCATTGACTGGCTGGCCTTGTTTAAATAACACTGCACTAGTATATTTAATGAATCCACTGGTTAACTGGTTCATCCGGTACTAAGATGACCAAATGTGGGTTCATAGGACCGAATATTCCGGTTCCGAAGGTCCAAATAATCCGGTTCGAAGGACCAAATAATGTGGGAACCGACCTGTGAGATTTATATTTGTTTAATTTATATGAATTTATATTTACGTTAATTTATATACTTCGATAGCAATTTGAATAATGATAAGTGGACTGTATTTCTGCAATAATCTCATAATCTCACAAATCGATCCTCTACACATTAGGGGGTGGTTATTAAATTAATATATATGCAGCCAAACAAACTACAGAATTAACTACATACATTGAAGAGGTTCCTTATCTTATAGTACAGCAGGCTAGTCCACCAGGTATAACTAGGGTGTAGACACCAAATTATCCTCTTTGAGGTAGCTTCCATCACCCAGTAACTGGTGCACAAAATCTTGCATCCTCGTCTTGACTTGTTAAAAGGGCGCTAGCTGTGAAGCCAGAAACCTAGTATATGACAGGTATTTCAGAGAAACATTGTACATGGAACAATAAAGACCTGGCTTAATTACCTTTAGTATGAGGCGATTTCGCGTTCTAACCGGCTAACCCTACCCAATGACATTAATGGCCACTAATGATAGATAATGGGTTTCGGAAAGAACACTTAACTTGAATTTGTAGACAGCGTGTTGATAATGGTACACTTCTGGTTTCCATAACACTACGTCCAAGTAAATTAACAGGAGCCGAATTTGCTCCCGTGTGAGCCTTTGGTCTCGTACAAACAATGGCTGCCCTCCTTCCTCACTCTGACGCCTGGCTTACATTGTCCACATGTCAGAAAGTGATAGAAGGGTCACATTTACTCTACTTTAATATTGATAATTAAGTTAATTTATATAAGATGTTTTTATGATGGTAAAGTCCAAAGACTAATGTATTTAAGAATAATTCCCAGCAGAATAGCTGGTGAATTATAATAGTATGTGGTGATGATATCCCGTTTTCTATAGACGGTAATTCCACTACAAGTTACGTTTTCTATGGGTAACTTGTTGGTAATACAGCTATTATCTGTATGATATATTAAATGGTGTCGGATTTTCCGACAATAATGGGACCGAGTTGCTTGGAGAGGGGAACAGGAGGGGGAGAATGGGGGAAGAGAGAGGGGGAGCCTGTGGGGGGGGAGATTGGGGGAGAGTGTTGGTGAGAGGGATGCTGGAGAGGGAAGATGAGGGGAGGGGGGAGATATAATGGGGAAGCATGTGGAGGGTTTCACCTTTAAAGGTAGAGGTTTAGTAGAGCACTGAAGTAGACATTCCACAACAAGGGGTCAAACCCTGTTAAACGTTGGCACCAACTGAGTGCCTTTCAGGTTTTGCTTTATTGCGGACTGTCCCCAGAGTCCTTTCCTGCAGGTAAGCCTTTCTTATCTGTAAAACTGAGTATAGGAAACCTCTCCTCTTCACTACGCAGCTTCCCACCCTCTTCCCAGCTCTGCTCTTCCCACTTATTCTATTTTATCTCTCATCATTACTATTTCTTGTTATTAATCTCCTTTCACTATCTAATTAGGTTTTGGGTCCTTTCACATCACCATCTCTTGTCTTTTTCCTTCTCTATCTCCTCTCCCCTCTTCCCTCTCCTCTCCTACTTGCCCTCTCCTCTCCCACTTGCCCTCTCCTCTCCCACTTGCCCTCTCCTCTCCCACCTGCCCTCTCCTCTCCCACCTGCCCTCTCCTCTCCCACCTGCCCTCTCCTCTCCCCTCTTCCCTCTTCTCTCCCACCTTCCCTCTCCTCTCCCACTTGCCCTCTCCTCTCCCACCTTCCCTCTCCTCTCCCACTTGCCCTCTCCTCTCCCACCTGCCCTCTCCTCTCCTACTTCAACATTCTCCCTCCCATCTTGCCTCTCCCTCTTCCCTGCCCTCCTGGGCGCACTGATAACAGCCCCTCAAAGGAGCAACAATACCAACATATAATTGCTTAAGTCGACGGTGACTCTCAGGCAGCTTTTCTCAAACACAGGAGGGTTTCCAGGGGGGCGTGAAGGTCATATCTTGCGAAGGATTAGCTGGCGCACACTTGTGAGTGTGTGAGTGTGTGAGAGCGTGAGAGTGTGAGAGAGTGTGTGTGTGTGTGTGTGTGTGTGTGTGTGTGTGTGTGTGTGTGTGTGTGTGTGTGTGTGTGTGTGTGTGTGTGCGCGTGTGTGATAAATCTTGAAGTTTAATACTGTTTCTTATTTTTTCTTCTTCAGATGTGGACTTAAAGCCATCGCGGAATACTCATGAGTGGGTCTTTCGTAGTTCGTATAATAATCTGAAGTTCTATTGGTCGAGGCTTCATATTCTGACGTACACCAGTCTGGACCTTACAGCTAATAGCTTCAGACGCTATTTTGTTTATGTCGTCCTCGGACAACCAGAAACAGAATCATAAACTTTAATCGTAACAACTTATTCAAATCATTACAGATGTGGCTGGACTAAATAGGTGTACATCAATCTAAATCAAACATCTTTATGGTATAAAGTAAGAGATATTTTGCTTATAATTGGAAGGTGATATGCAGTATACTGGAAAAACAAAGTGTGGTTAAAACCATTAGAACGTCACGACAGATGCAGGCGATGAGTCACAATAACGTGGCTAAAGTATGTTGACCAGACCACACACTAGAAGGTGAAGGAACGACGACGTTTCGGTCCGTCCTGGACCATTCTCAAGTCGATTGTGAGTCAAGTCACGACAGATATTGGCACAATTTATATCAGAATATTAGGATGATAAGACAGATTGGAAGCACTACTATAAACTAATCATACCAGGAAATTTTAATACATTTTCAACACCCCTGAACATTCTCCATCAATAGATTCTGGAGCTATTCCATATCAATGTAACTCAAAACACACAGCTCATACATCTCAGATCTGACTAAAGGATTCAAAATGACTGTCAGTAAGCCATCACTTCGTAATAATCTTTCATAATTCCAAATATCCAGCTTGGGTCCCTGTTTTCTGTGCTGACTAGTTCTGTTATTCTGTCTTGTATACTTGGTATACTATTATACACATCTCTCATTGACCAGACCACACAGTTGAAGGTGAAGGGACGACGACGTTTTGGCCCGTCCTGGACCATTCTCAAGTCGATTGTGAATGGTCCAGGACGGACCAAAACGTCGTCGTCCCTTCACCTTCTAGTGTGTGGTCTGGTCAACATAGTTCAGCCACGTTATTGTGACTCATTCGCCTGCACATCGCTCATTCTTAAATTGATTTTCCTAATAATTAGGTTTATATTTTTGGAAGAGTTGAAGTAGCCAGTGATAAGTGAGTGTTTAAGGAAATAGTTGATTCAGTTTCTTAGATGAGTCATTCTCTTCGGAAAGAGGATATCATTAATTTGTGAATGATTTCTTTAAGTGAAGGTGTGGACATGAGGTCAGGTAGGAGATGGCAACGAATGAGAGGATGGACTCCCAAGATGCATCTTAAACATTTCCTCCATTCACAATGAAGCTTACACCATCATCATTTTCTGTCATTTGAGAACATTATCTTCACCATTTTATATTGTTCTCGA